>NC_136261.1:336847465-336970278 GCF_964187855.1 Myxine glutinosa
TCAAGACCTCCGGAGGAGGTTATAATAGTTCGGAACGTTTAGATTACAGGGATGAGAGAGACAGCATAGAAAGATAGGCACTTAATTACGGTCTTATAGTAGCCCCGACAGACGACAGATAAACAGGACAAAACTGACTCACACGGGGATTGATGGCAAGGAAGGCGGGTAGTCGATGGCTCAAGGTGCACTCTTGGCTCAGGGACAGAATCGACCCGGTCCGGTCCAGAGATGCGGGAGGTCTCTCAGCGCTCGGAGGTCGCGACTTGTCTTTCCAAGCTGGGGGCGCATCTGACGTCACGTCCGGTAGGCTACGTATATCCGGCGGGGAGTGACACGCCCTCGGCTCGTTAGCTCCGCCCCAGATGGAATCGGCCCGTTGCTTCTTATTGGGTGCGGGGGTTACCGGGCTCCGCCCTTGACGAGGAGCTGACAGCCAGCCCCTTCGTGGTAACCCCGTGGGCGCACATGGCAATGGCGGCTAACCAAGCCGGTGTGAGGACGCACACTCCCCGCACGCCGTTGTTGTAGTTGTTGTTTCATGGGGAAGATGGGAGGAGGTATGGGGAGGTCCTAAACTCACTACTGGTGCCATACAATCACATTCTGGTGCAACGAAGAGTCAGAATTAATGGAAACGAGTCCTTAACTGACATAGACTAAGAATAACTAGCAAGAGGTCCGAAAGTTGTCTACGTGAGATGCGGTGGACCTGGGCACGACATTTAATGGGGGAAGAAGGGGAAGGTCGGTTCTACAGAGTGTTATTTACAGGCAATGGGACTAGGGAATGGGGGATTGGGGATAGTTGGGGAGTATTGGGGAAATAGGGGAATATTTACAAGCGGATATGGATAGAGGCCAAATCCCATATCCGCAACATTGCACCCTTCTCTACCTCGGGGCGTCCCGACCCGATAAATTTTTACCTACTTTAGTGTGGCACTCAGATGTAGTTCCCTCTACTATTAACTCTACCCTGAGTGCGACAGTTTTACAGATATTCACAAATGAGTAAATATGTCCCCCTGCGACGTTGCACCCTTCTCCTCACAGAAACACACCCACAGGATAACCGAATCACGGAAAGAATTCTCAAACTAAACATACAGCCGGTAGGGAGCATTATTTACACAAGACTACGCTGATATTTACACTACGATCCAGGACCTGTTTTTGGAGGAACACATGCAGATGTTATGCATAGAGAGAGCACGCATGCCAGCATCGATACACCAACCCACGAGTGCTCTGTGGCCTTACGGCCTTTAATAATGTGCAGAGCACCCCTTCCAAGCACCAAAAGCACCACCCCAGCACCAATCGGTGCAGTCACCATTGTTCATTAAAATAAAAACAACAACCCCTAACCCTGCAGGTGTCTCTTGCTCTTCGTGTGGTGCACTTGGCCTTCTTACTTCTTTCCAAAATAAAGAAAGGCACCAACCGCGTCCATTTCTGTATTGTGGCCGTCAGGGGGCCAACTATTAGTGGTTCACCTGTATGGCATAGGTGCCACGTTGACCCATAGGTCCATCCACGGGTGGTGCTTGGCCGCAAAAGAACTGCGGTCCATTGTGGGTGGCCACCAAAATTGCGGTCCATATGGTGTATCGATCCAGGCAGCAAGCAGTGAAAGTGCAGACCCACAACTGCGGAGCCAGCACCTCTCTCTCTGCCCCAAAGCCAGATCCTCGGAGGTGGGAGACAAAATAAGCAGACAAGTGAGTAAGGTGGTAAGGGCGCAAAAGTGCACGCAATGCAAGGTAATGCACACTGGGGGCACATGGGAACCAGGTGAGACAGGTACGTTCCTACCGTACGCCCCCCCCCCCCCACCAGGTAACCTACATGGCCCCTCCCTTACCCCTTACTGTATCCACAAAACACAACACTACCCATAAACATCTACTTTACAAATCAACAAACGTCCCTACTGTCTTCCCCGTTCCTCCCATAAACCAAATTCGTCTTCTCTCCCTCCTAACCAATCAAATTTGCCATTTTCAACTTTCATCAAAATTTGCCATTTCCAACTCAACATCATAATTTGTCATCACCAATTCATCATCAGTCCCTCCTAAGGAGGGAGAGATGGAATCACCCCAATGTCTCATCCACGTCGTGATGCGTCTCACAAATCCTCACAGCAATCCTTACTTCCTGCAACACAAAACAAAGAAAACACAGGTGTGGAGTCATCATCATCACCTCAGGTAAGTGGCTGCGTATGGTGCGACAGGTTCATCAATCCTAACTATTTCCTAAATGACTTTAACAACTTTACATTACCCGGGGTCTTTCTCCTGCCAAACCATTGGCCCCTCTTACACTATGGGTTCTAAAAACCAATGCCCATTGACCAAACTGTGGTGCTTTTCAATTTGGGGTCTCACTCCCCCGATTCATCTCCCGGTGCCCTCGCACAATTTCTGGGCTGTGGCGTGTACCTCTCCCAGCGGGTCTACCCACCTGCACACCTCCACCACTGCAGTTGCCTCCGAGCTTACCTGCTCCTTACCCTAACCTAACTACCTGGGGAAGGCCCTCTGGCGCTCTCCCCACTCGGTGCCCTCTCTGGCACTGGGCTACCCGGGTCCGTCCTCCGGATCCTCGGGCCCCATCCACAACTCTACTGGCTCCCAGAGCCCACCTGCGGCCTCACCTGGCCGACATCCTCACAGTGGTGGAGTGCCCAACCAACTACACACACTAACAGGCTACACGCCCAGCCATTTCCACAACACTAATGCACCCATCCACAATACCATTCTGTCACCCGCACCACAGATGCCAATATCCAACCACAATTTACCTGTACCCTCTACCTAACACTTACACTACCCGCCCCGGGTATCCGTGATGGGGGTCCACTCTTCCCCCATTCACACCTTCGCACCATGCACACCACTCCGTACCACTTACTCCAACTCTCTCCACACACCTGTACTTGCACACCTGTGCTCTCATTCTTGGTGCCGCCTGCACCCTTCTCTCCCCAAGCGCATTCGCGCTGATCCACACACTCACTACTCACACACTGCTCCACACACCTGTCCAGTTGCACACCTGTGCAATCACACCTGTTCAATTCTCACACAGCATCATCTCATCTAACTACTCCCCTCGGAAACTTGCGCTTCCCAGTCGTCCCTTTAAACTATTGCGCTCCCTCGTCATTATCATCCATACTAATCTACCTGCGTCCCCACTACAGGTATCAGTCACTAACTAAACTTAACGTTACCTAATGTCATCTTCGCTAGATCCCTATCAATATCCTAACCCACCCGGGCTAGTTTTCACTGCCATACACCCCATAAGCTATTGCTCCTTTGCCCCCACGTTTGTGAGGGATGACAGGGTCGCCATCCCACCACATCGGGCATCTCCCCCTACCAATTTGGCACATCAAATTTCAACAAATCAAAAATTTGACCAATCACTGCCCATCATCTGCCAATCATTACTGCCAATCCTTTGCCAATCATCAAATTTTGTTTTTCTCTAATTTTGGGGCCAAAACACTATCCTCATCCCCCGTCTACTCACTAATGCCTCTCGGTGCGCCAATTCCTGTCCAAAGCCCGGCTTCGTAAAGCCAAGCCATGAATGCGGGTTGTTCTGTGCCAGCGGCTGGATGCGTCCGGCACTCGGTGCAGGGACGGGGGCTTACCCGGGCCGAGATCCCACGCACCATCTCGGCGTGGAGCCATCCAATGTCCCGATCTCGACCTGCCGGAATGCCTCAACAAAAAGTGGTCGCCATGACGACCCTTTCTATCGGGCTGCCCGCTCCGCCTAGTGGAGCACGGACGCGGCCGTTCAAAGCGAGGCCCAGCACGCACCGAGGGCCCGATTCGGCTAAAAGTCGCTCTAACCGCTAACCCGTTCACCGTCGATGCCTCACCTGCATGCTTACACCCCGCAGCCCGTCCCTTGCTCACACATCCAGCCGTTTCCATGCTCCTCGTACCTTTCCTTACACACCCAGGTACACCCATTCCACTCACAGCCTTGGTCACACACCTGACCACCGAACACTTTGGCACACATTCGTTGGTCGCACACCTCACCAACACACCTCTTCGCACCCCCTCCTCTGTCACCTCCTCTGTGACAATCACAGGTGTGCTCTCATTCGCACACCCAACCACATGCCTCACCACCAACTCCAGCGTGCATTCCCACTCACGCTCTACCATTCCAGGTGTGCTTCCTTTCTCACCTGTCACAACCAACTCACGCTCCTTGTCACTCTCACTACTCTCACCTCCATTCTTGACAGCGCACTCTTTCCTCATGCACCCGTCCGTTACACACCTCTCTCGCGCACACTCTCCCGTTACACACCTTTCTCGCGCACACTCTCCCGTTACACCCTCTGTAACACTCACCACAGGCGTGCATTCTTCCTTGCCTTTGACAGCGCACTCTTTCCCCATGCACCTGTCCGTCACACTCCTTTCTCACGCACACTCCTGCGCACACTCTCCCGTCACACCCTCTGTAACACTTACCACACCGCGCTTCCATGTGCTCCCTCGCACACGCGCTACGACCGACTCACTCTCGCCAGCACCCTCACTCCTTGGCACGCACTTTTTCCTCACACACCCCAGAGTCGGACTTTCTTGCACACCTCCTTTTTCGCACACCAGACCTGTCGCACACTTCACCAACGGCCTCTCACGAACACCCGGGTCCATCTCGACCCCCAAGCTTCTTAAATCCCCTGGCGCATCATACGCACGACCATATTGATCACCACTTACACCGGGTCCTCTTCCTCTTCGCTTCTCCTCCATCACCTGCGAATCCCTCATCCGGTTAATGAGCACATCATCACGATCCAAACACAGACTTTGGACCAATTCTTTTATCTCCTCTTTTATCTCCTTCTTATCCTCTCTCCGTCGCTTCTTAATTTCGCTCACCCCTTCTTCCACTTCTTCTAATTTCTGCTTCACCTCTTTTATTCCCCGGTACGTCTCCTCAAGCTCGTCCTCCAAGGCTACCTTGACCGTTTCCATGTGCGTCCTCACCTGCCGGTCCTTCGTCTCCATTACCTCTACCACCTCGTCCAACCTCGCTGTCAGTCCCTCACGTACCATCTGACATTCCCTCTTCGTCGCTATCAAGTCATCTTTTAGTTCTTTCTGTGTCGCGTTTAACCCTCCTAATACCGCAGTGTTCCTTTGAACCTGCTCCACTAACTCCGTCTGTCCCACCGTCAGCTGCTCCACCTCCTGCGTCAGGTCCTCTATGCCCCCTTGCAATTTTACAGTCCCCTTTCTCACCTCCTTCTCCATGCGCTCCTTACAGTGCCTCACCTCCTCGCGCACTCCTCCGACCTCCTCACTCACACCTCTTCTGATCTCCTCTCCCATCACTTGCATCTCCTGCCCAGATGCCACCCTCATCTGCTCCATTTCCTCCCTGTGAGCATCCAGTTTGGTTTCTACCCCCATTCTGACCCCCTCTATCTGCTGCCCCATTTGTTTAACTTCCCTTTCCGCTTGGTCCCTCATGTCCCTCAATTTGCCTTCCATACTATTTTCTAACCCCTCTAACCCCTTTTGCATCCCTTCCATTTGATTCTCCTGAACGGCCATTCTGTTTTCCACCCCCGTTAACCCATTCTTTACCTCTTTTATCCCGTTGTCTAACCCCTCAAAATTATTGTCTAACTTCCCAAATTTCTTGTCTAACTCCTCAAAATTATTGTCTAACTTCCCAAATTTCTTGTCTAACCCCTCACCGGTACCCCTCGCTTCGTCCCTCATTGCCCCCATTTGGCCCTCTAATCGCTCACCCAATCGCTCAATTTGGCTCCCCATACTCATCTGTACAGCTGCCTGTAGCTGTGCAATGAGGGCCTGCATGTCAATCGGCTGCATGTTAAAGCCCGTTGATACAGCGGGCTCGGCTACCGCGCGCTCTTGCGAGGCGCCATTTTGCGCGCCCGCAACGTCGGGCGCAACGACGCTGTTTTGTGCGTCTGCTACCCTCACTGCTTCGCTCTCCTCATGTCCCTCAATTTGGTCCTGGATCGACCCTGCCTCACTCTCCTCTACCGGACCCCAGCCGACTTGGTCTGCCATAGCGCGACTTTCAAAATTCGGGTTTTTATATTTTGTAAAACACAATCAAATTTCGCTGTTATAATTTCGAGCGCGTAAAACGCGCTCCGGATCGAATCTCACTCCTCGACACCAATTGTTACCCTAATGGTACAATTGGTGTTCCAAAATTTGGGCTAAATGAATTTAGTCCCAGGTCCGAATCCGACACTCCTGACACCAATTGTTACGGACACGACTTAGATGTTATGATGGGCCGAGCGGAATGGCCGCCGTGTCCGCACAAGTTACCCGATTATACTCGAACGTTGGCCGAGTCGCGCTACGCTAGATCAATGAAGGAAAGGACACAACGGCTGGGTTTAAAATGACACGACACCAGGGGTACAGTTCTCAAGACCTCCGGAGGAGGTTATAATAGTTCGGAACGTTTAGATTACAGGGATGAGAGAGACAGCATAGAAAGATAGGCACTTAATTACGGTCTTATAGTAGCCCCGACAGACGACAGATAAACAGGACAAAACTGACTCACACGGGGATTGATGGCAAGGAAGGCGGGTAGTCGATGGCTCAAGGTGCACTCTTGGCTCAGGGACAGAATCGACCTGGTCCGGTCCAGAGATGCGGGAGGTCTCTCAGCGCTCGGAGGTCGCGACTTGTCTTTCCAAGCTGGGGGCGCATCTGACGTCACGTCCGGTAGGCTGCGTATATCCGGCGGGGAGTGACACGCCCTCGGCTCGTTAGCTCCGCCCCAGATGGAATCGGCCCGTTGCTTCTTATTGGGTGCGGGGGTTACCGGGCTCCGCCCTTGACGAGGAGCTGACAGCCAGCCCCTTCGTGGTAAACCCGTGGGCGCACATGGCAATGGCGGCTAACCAAGCCGGTGTGAGGACGCACACTCCCCGCACGCCGTTGTTGTAGTTGTTGTTTCATGGGGAAGATGGGAGGAGGTATGGGGAGGTCCTAAACTCACTACTGGTGCCATACAATCACATTCTGGTGCAACGAAGAGTCAGAATTAATGGAAACGAGTCCTTAACTGACATAGACTAAGAATAACTAGCAAGAGGTCCGAAAGTTGTCTACGTGAGATGCGGTGGACCTGGGCACGACATTTAATGGGGGAAGAAGGGGAAGGTCGGTTCTACAGAGTGTTATTTACAGGCAATGGGACTAGGGAATGGGGGATTGGGGATAGTTGGGGAGTATTGGGGAAATAGGGGAATATTTACAAGCGGATATGGATAGAGGCCAAATCCCATATCCGCAACAATATAATCCTGTTATTGACTTCTTGCTGCGAAAGACAATCAGTGACATGGTTCTTTCAACAAAGACATCACCGAAGGGTAAAAGAAACTCACCAAATTGATATACTGAGTTCAGAAAGTAAACCCGTCAAGAAAAAATATATATTCCATATTAAATGCCAAGTCTGTAATATATATATATATATATATATATATATATATATATATATATATATATATATATATATATATATATATATATATATACATATACAGTCACGTGAAAAAGTAAGTACACCCCATGTAAAGTTTTGACTTTTTCAACATATTTCATCATACAGCTGTTTGATCTTCATTTCAACAATATTGAAAGATAAAGGTGATATAATATAACAAATATCATGAAACATTTACATTTTGTAGTCCATTGTATAATTTAAATAAACATAAATGCAAATTTCGCATGTGGAAAAAGTAAGTACACCCTTGGCTCTTTTCGGTGGTATTGCCCGCTTTGGCAGAAACAACCTCAAGTAGGCGTTTCTTATAACTGTCTACCAGTCTCTGACATCGACTGGGAGAAATTTTTGCCCACTCCTCCATGCAGAATTATTTCAGCTGTGCGATGTTTGAGGGGTTTCTTGCATGCACAGCTCGTTTCAAATCCCCCCACAACAACTCGATGGGATTTACATCCGGGCTTTGACTTGGCCATTCCAGAACCCTCCATTTCTTTCTTTTCAGCCATTCCTTGGTGGATTTACGGGTATGTTTAGGGTCATTGTCATGTTGCAAGGTCCACCTCGGTTGAGCTTCAACTTTCCAACAGATGGCCTCACATTATCCTCAAGCACCCTCTGGTACAATGAAGAATTCATAGTGGATTATATGATGGAGAGCTGCCCAGGCCCTGATGCAGCGAAGTTGCCCCAAACCATAATATTTCCACCACCATGCTTTACAGTTGGTATCAGGTTCTTGTGGTCAAATGCTGTCTTTGGTTTTCGCCAAACATGTCTTCTGGTACTGTGGCCAAATAGCTCTACCTTTGACTCATCTCTCCAGAGCACATTGTTCCAGAAGTGCTGGTCTTTGCCGAGGTGTTCATTGGCAAACTTTAGACTTGCCCTGATGTTATTTCTGGACAGCAAAGGGTTCCTCCTGGCACACCTCCCATGTCGATCAAATTTGTGCAGCCTCTTTGTAATGGTAGACTCGTGCACTTTGACATCAACAGTGGCAAGAGCTACATGTAGGTCCCGTGATGACATTCTGGGGTTCTTAGAGACCTCTTTCGGCATCTTGTGGTCTTCTCTTGGGCTGAACTTGCTGGGGCGGCCTGGCTTGAACAAGTTGGCAGTTGTTTGGAATCTTCTCCACTTGTAGATGATCTTCCGGACAGTCGAATGATTGATTTCAAATTGTTTGGAGATCTTTTTAGATCCCTTCCCAGACTCATAGGCATCTATAACCTTCTTTCTGAAGGCCTCAGAGAGCTCTTTTGATCTAGGCATGGTGACGCCGCACAATTCAACAACAAAGAGCAAACCAAACTAAATGTCTGAGGTTTAAATAAGACAGGTTCCTCCAAGATCCTCTCTAACGATGTTCTAATCATTTGCACCTGAGCTGGTGCACCTGATTCTAATTTTAGGTATTTGAAGTAGTGATAAATGTAGGGGTGTACTTACTTTTCCCACATGCGAAATTTGCATTTATGTTTATTTAAATTATACAATGGACTACAAAATGTAAATGTTTCATGATATTTGTTATCTTATATCACCTTTTTCTATCAATATTTTTGAAATGAAGATCAAATAGCTGTATGTTGAAATATGTTGAAAAAGTCAAAACTTTGCATGGGGTGTACTTACTTTTTCACGTGACTGTATGTATGTGTGTATATATATATATATATATATATATATATATATATATATATATATATATATATATATATATATATATATATATATATATATATATATATATATATATATACATATATATATATATATGTATATGTATGTATATATATATATATATGTATGTATATATATATATATATATATATATATATATATATATATATAATCGTTAGATTAAATAAGACGCGGACGTAGCTTCAGGACGTCGATCTTTAATTGTCGACAAGCTTTCGACCAACAAAGGTCTTCTTCTGAGTCAGCCCCAAGTTCGACGGAAGTGCTGATTTGTATATATGTATATTCCGTCGAACTTGGGGCTGACTCAGAAGAAGACCTTTGTTGGTCGAAAGCTTGTCGACAATTAAAGATCGACGTCCTGAAGCTACGTCCGCGTCTTATTTAATCTAACGATTATATATTCAATACAAATGAGACGCCCTGCTCGTACTTTGGAGTTTCTACTATTTCTTACAGTTATATATATATATATATATATATATCTATATATATATATATATAGTCAAGTCCGTAGCTGATGAACACCAGCCTCGGACGAAGGTGCAAGAGCAGTATCATTTTTGCCTCCACTTGCCCCCCTCTCCACCCCCCCCCCCCCACCCCCCACCCCTCCGCTCTCCTGATGGAGTCAATAGGTCAAATGCAACAAAAAATGCAATTACAGGCATATTTTAAAACATTTTGAATGAAACTTTGTTTATGCAATCAACATTGGGGACACATGATATATTGCCGCGCGATTGCCCCTCGGTTAAGACCGGGGAATCACGGATGGCCAAAACGAGCTTTCACTCCAAGGCGACGATCAATGGCGGATTTGCTATACACGCGCAGGAGGAAGGAGGGAAAGAGGAAGAATCGGTGAGATTTACCTGACACTATCTCGCCGGGCAGTCTTCAACCTGCAGGAAATTAAACTCACACGAAACGAAATTTATGTACAAAAGAACAAGGCGTTATTGCCACGGATGCCAATAACAAGAACGCGCCGGTAATGAAATGTCCGAAATCGGAACGTCCCCACACAGACTTCAGATACAAAACAATGGAGGAATGAAACAAAGAAAACGTTGTGGTTCGGGTGTGGTGCGTCTTATCTGTGTCTGGATGTAGCGTCCGTCAGGAATCGTCCGGCTCGAGCCCGTCATCCGACGCAGCTCCGGTCGGTGGGAAGAAAGGCCTCGATGTGCCCCCCCTTCACACACTGCTAGGCCACCGAGCCACTCGCTCGCCCTGGTCTTGCCCGCTCCAGTGGCAAGCCTCGCTCGCACGTGAACGCCAAGGAGGAGAATCGATGGCACTCCAACGTTGCTCCAACATTCGTCGTCAAGCAGGCAAATTCGCGGATGGCAAAGGAAAAGTCCAATCGGGAACGAAAGGCAAAAACAGAAGGGAGGTCCGGGCAGGAACGAAGCCAAAGCGAGAAGGGCAAAGGGAAGCACTAAGCGGAGGTGAAGACAGGCAGAGGCGAAGAGAGAAAATGTCCATCAGCCAGTCGTTTTACTGATCGTCTCCTGATGTCAGCTCTCTTCTCGAATCTTCTGATCACGTTGGTCGCCTCTTAATGGCGGAGTGCTTGGCGCCCTGTTCCCATGGCATTGGTCGGTGGCCAATCACAAGTCCTTCCTTACTCTTCAATCGGTGCTCTTGGTGTTGCTCGCCCCTCCCCTTTGTCAATGAAGAGTCCTTCTGGGCATGGCTATTGCCTGCGTTGCACGATGTCTGCTTGCCATGGCACCGTTGTATGCGGCCGCTTCCTGCTTGTCTTTCCGGTCAGTCCTTATGGTGGCGAGGGAATTAATTAATGTGGTGCGCTATTGGGCCTAGCTAATGTCTACGGGATGTATTGCCATAAGGGACACCGGGATGTTCACAGAGGGAACGACACACAATGGAATTATCATAATCCCTACGCTAGTTAACAAGCCCCGCCCCCTCGTGGCGGGGACACATACCCAACTTATCCGACATCCGGTCTAGACAGGTCCTCTACTTATTTACATTGAGATGATTCTAGCTACCCACGACAACCGGAGCATGATACCTATACAGATCTACCTAAATCTATATATGCCCTACCCACCGACATAATATGTAACAATTTTTGGGGATTTGACCCCATTTTGGGGATTGATTTGACCCCTGATTTTTGGTTCATGTCCCAGGGAGTGGGTACTAGGGGTCACATGGGTCAAAAGAGGATTTATTTCACTCAACATTTGATATGGGGTCATTCCTGGTGGAACTGTTTGGCATCTTTCAATTTTGCTTTTGATGGTAAGTGTGGGTATTTGTGATAGCATGCCTCGACTTTGCTATAGTTATATCTTTCAATGCAGGAAAATGTCAATATATCACTCCATCACAACATAAGTATGGATTGTCGAATCTCCCAGTTTACTTCTCTGGCCAATGGAAGAGTTTCAATCCTGAAAGCTATTTGGCATTGCTATTTGCCACAACCTTTGTTGGTCAGACGGTCACAAATTATTTACTTGTGTCTGTTATGCAGTGTATGGTGGAGTGCAATGTTAACGTTTGTCCGTCTATGATTCCATAAGAAATAGTTACACATGGCTAGTTATGTAATGTTTTTTGGGGCAGGAGGTTAATGCTAAAAGTAAAGTAAAGTTTAAAAAGGGACATGTTGTAATGCTATAGTTAGACCTAAAAACTTGTGTAGAAAGATCACTAGGGGTTGAGAGAGATATCTGGGGACTTCAGGATATAGAGGTACAAGCAGTTTGTGGAGGGAGGGACTTTCGTAAATGTTCGTTCTTTCTCTCTCTCTTTCTCTTTCTCTCTCTCTCGCCATCTGCTGGCTGCCGGTGCGTTGGGTGCGGTGTCATGGCGTCTGCTCGCTTCGTGTCGTGAGTGCTCTGTCTTGGCAGTTTCCTATTTCCCCTTATTCGCTCCATTGTGTCCTTGTTTCTGATTGTAAAGTTTTCCCCTTGTTTCCTGTGTATGTTGAAACTTGAGAGAGAGCGGGAGAGCGCACGGTAAGTGTTTTCGCAGGTTGTTGTTGAAACCTTCGGTTTCTGGGCCTGCGTTTCATTTGCCTTGTTTTTCTGGTCGAACCGCTCGTCGGTGGTTTCGATTCCTCATTTATGTATTGTTTTTCCTTATCTTTTTCCTTTACCTTCACTTGCTGGTTGCTTGTGACAGGATTCTTTTTGTTTAACTTAAGCTTCCCTTATTTTATTTTCAGCTATGGCAAACGGACGTTTGTCCAATAGTGTGTACGAGTCGCTCACTCGTAAGGAGGGAGTGATAATTACTCCACCTGATGGAGTTAGTGTTGAGAATGTGGTGATTGGTTTAGGAGACCTTGTTGGAATCGAGAATGTTCTTGCAGCTTCAAAAATGAATCATCGCATCGTGGTTTTCCTGTCGGACGTGCGACACGTGGCCCAGGCGGTTGAAATCGGTTTAACCGTCCCGCCGGACATTTTTGTTAACGTTAATCCTTTGGACACAATGGCCGTTCGGTTAACTCACTGAACTATAACACTACGTGGAACGGACAGTCTGCGAACACACACACAAAAGGCCCATAGGCAGTGAGTTTTACATGAAGCCACGGGATCGCAATGCATTATGGGATTTAGTCACGCAAAAAGCGTATTGCTTTTGTATCGCTGTGATTGAACGACGTACACATCTTGCAAGATTTATATAGAGATTTCTTTCATAATTGCACATTTGTTCTTAGTTGTTTCACTTCGGTGACATGATACTAGAGTAAAACAGAATGCCATCCTGTTCTGCAATCAACTGCACGAATCGAGATGTTCGTGAAAATCGCGAGAAAGGGTTGACATTTCACAGGTAAGGAAACGCCAATTTTTTTCCATTTTTTTCCCTTGTCACCCTTTTGTCACTTACATGTAATCACTTTTTTTTTCAGGTTTCCACGATGCAACCCAGATCGGTTGAGGCAATGGCTGATAAACATGCGGAGGGACAGATGGATGCCAACAGCCAGGTCTGTGCTATGCTCCAAGCACTTCACAGCACAAAGCTTCCACACGTTTGGACTGCGTGTAAAGCTCCGTGATTCTGCTGTGCCAACAATATTTGACCTCCCTCGTCATCTCCAAAAGGTATGTTGTATTCACATCTGTACATTTAAATCCAAGTTGCTCTGAGTGTACACTGTTCTATTATTAATAATTATATCAAACTTAGACTAAGAAATACAGGTAGAGTACATTGTGACATGTACAGTATATATGTCACATGTGATTCCATCTTTGATATTGTGTGTCTTGATCAGGTTTTGAGGTACTAAGACAATCCTTCACATCAGAAATAATTGATGCAATTGGTGAGGTGTAAAACAAAATTAAATTTCATAATGAATTTTAGTAACACTTTGGAATAAAGCCATTGTTTAAGGGATGACAATTTTCACCAAAAGAGGCACCTGTCATTAGACGGCTGCAATAAAATAGTTTTAAAGAATTTATCTTTATATCTGATGACATTGTCTATTTGATTGTCTTAGTCTCTTAGACAACTAATGTATTGAAAGAGATCACATTTTGGGAACATTTATGTTACCTGCTAATGCACACTGGCAGAAATTCTGATTTTGTTTGTGTGCACACAAATGGGCAACCAATGTAAGACCTTCTGGTACTTTGTGATTAAAATACTAATTTATGAAATTTACTAGTTCCTATAGTGATTACAGCAATTTTAATTATTAGCTTCTGCAATGTACATCACTGTTTGCATGGAATTACCCTTTGAAATTTTGTTTTTTGTTTTTTGTTTCAGAAAGTGAACAACCGGAAATGCCCAGCAGTCCGCATTTCTACACCACCTTTAAGGGAACCAGATCTTCATTCTTGCCCATTGCCACAGCAAAATGCCCCTGTTGACCCGCTGGCTGAGCACAATTATGCTACAATGGACTCTCCGAGGAAATTGAAGCACAAGTTAGATAAGTCCATAGAGAGACTGGAAATATGTCAAAAGAAAATGAAAGTAGTGCATCAACGAACACGCCGTTTTAAGCGGAAGGTAGAGACCCTGAGAGGTGTCATCAATGAGCTACGGAATGAAAACCTGATTTCCACCAATTGCGCGGACTTGCTTGATGGCACCATTGATGGCATACCTAAAGATTTGATGACAAGAATCGTTGAATGCAAAAAGGGAAAGGGATCATCTGCTTATCCTGAGGAGCTGAAGTCCTTTGCACTCACACTACAATTCTACTCGGCAAAGGCTTATGAATATGTCAGAAAAACTTTTGACTTGAGCATACCCCACCCACGCCAACTTCGGAGATGGTACAGTAGGATTGATGGTGATCCAGGTTTCACGAAACATGCATTCTCCTCACTAGCAGGAAAAGTGACCAGAAACAGAGAAACTGGAAAGGAGACTATCATCGCCTTGATGTTGGACGAGATGTCTATTCACAAGCATGTGGAATTTGCTGAAGGCAAATATCATGGCTATGTAGATGTTGGAAATGGTGCAACAGATGATGCCACCCCATTAGCTAAAGATGCCCTTGTTCTCATGGCAGTCTCAGTGAATGAATCTTGGAAAATACCATTAGCATATTTCCTCATAGATGGAATGACGGGAGCAGAAAGGGCAAATTTGGTTCTGGAATGTCTGTTGCGACTGAATAACATTGGTGTACGTGCTGTGTCATTAACGTGCGATGGGCCATCCTGCCATATTGCAATGATGAAGGTACTAGGAGCAAACGTGAACATCAATGGAATGGATCCTTCATTTCCACACCCAGCTGACCCTTCCGTGCGCGTATATGTGATACTTGACGTCTGCCATATGCTGAAACTACTTCGCAATTCATTTGCAGATGGTGGGATTTTTAGAACGCAGGATGGTCAAAGTGTGAAATGGACATACATTGAAGAGCTTCACAAACTTCAAGGATCTGAAGGACTCCGACTTGGGAACAAGGTAAAAAATGCCCACATTCAGTGGAGAACGCAGAAAATGAAAGTGAACCTGGCAGCACAAATATTCAGTGCCAGTGTTGCTGATGCTCTGCAATATTGCGAAGAAAAACTTCAACTTCCACAATTCCAGGGCTGCAGTGCAACTATAGAGTTTCTTCGGCATGTTGATTCAGCCTTCGATGCTTTAAACAGCAGAAATCCGTTTGGAAGGGGGCTGAAAGCACCATTGAAAGGGGACAACCATGCATCCATTCAACAACGATTGCATGATGCTGAAGTCTTCCTTCTCGGTCTCAAAGATGGATCTGGTAGGAAAATGTGTGAAGGACCAAGAAAGACTGGTTTTGTTGGCTTCGTTGTTAGCATCAGAAGCATTTTAAACATGTATCAAGAACTTGTCGCACCAACCGATGCCCCACTCAAATACCTACTAACGTATAAATTCTCTCAGGATCACATTGAATTGTTCTTTTCCGCCCTCAGAGCACGTGGAGGATTCAACAACAACCCCACTGCAAGACAGTTCAAAGCTGCATACAAACGCCTGTTGATGAGACATCACATAAAAAATGGCACTGGGAACTGTATTCTTCGTGATGACACAGCCATTCTTCACACTGAGAGCGTCAATGATGTCACAACTATGAACATTACTCGAAAGTATGATCTCATTCCCAGACAACCCAGCAAGACAGATCATGACTACAGTGACATGCCACATATTGAGCCCTTATCAGAATATAAGGATGCGGCTGTCAACTACATCAGTGGATACATTGTGAAATCTCTTAGGCTGCATATGGACTGTATGGAATGTGCCAATGCAATGTCATCTTCTGATGGCAATGCTCATGACTTTGTCACCATGAAAGATCGCGGGAGGCTGCAGAGGCCATCAGCTAGCGTAGTATCTGTATGTAGAGAAACAGAGAAATGTTTCCAGCGACTTCTAAGAATAACTCAAGGAAAGCTTCCTCAAGGCCGTGGAGTGACATCTGCTATCTCTTCCTCAGTTCTGGAGAACACAAGCCACATTAACTTATTTCCTCAGTTGCACCGTCACCAGTTTGATACTACAATTGACAACAACCACATTCACAGCCTGATCAAGAAAATTGCATCACGGTATGGACAGATCAAGCTCTACCACTTAGGAAGGGTAAAAACAGATGCTGCTACCGGGCCCAAAGTAAGGAAGCTCCTAGCCAAAACAATTTTGTTTCGTCATCAGTAGACATGGACTTTATATTATGTAGAAAATGATAATAAATTGGATTTTTTTTTTTATTAGCATACAACATCCAGATATTTCAAAGACATGTATGATCTTAATGATAGTGAAAATTATTGTCACTGGTAATTTTTTTAATAGTATGAAGCTTTGACACTTGACTGTGTACAGTAATTTGCCTTGTTATTTGTATAACTACAGTTGAAAGTTCTTGCCTCACTCTCATCAGCTCATTTCTGAAATGCAACATATTTGTTACTGTATACACTGTACAGAAAATGTTCATGTACCTATCATGGACATTTATGCATGTTTACTCACTATTATATCTATGTATGTGTACATGTATGAAGTATATGATGCAATTTAAGCGCTTTGTTGTGCTACACTTCCTTTAATTTTTTTTGACATGTTTATTGTAATTTGCTTTGTGTGTGAATTATGGACAGTATGCCACAAAATTACCTAAACTCGACCTTGATAGCCATGTTTTGCCTTGTATTTTGTGCAAGTACAGTGTACATTACAGTATTAGTCATGTGTGTAACATTGATAATCATGGATTCAATATTTTTAGTACGTTCTTGCGATGAAAATAATGGCAAAATTTATCTTGGAAAACTTACACCTACCCACAAAGGCTATGGGGGCATTCATTTTTCTGGGTGCATACGATAGGGGGCGCCATACATGTCGGTGGCTTCAGCGGATCACGGGCACCGTCCGTTCCACGTAGTGTTATAGTTCAGTGGGTTAACTCTGTCCAATATTCCTCCTTTTTTCACTTGTGAAGAGATAGTCTCTGCACTGTGTCTTTGGCACAGTTGTGTCGCGGGTCTCGATGGTTCCGCTTCGTCTTCGCTCTGACGCCTCGGTTCGGCATGTTATGTCGTTCCGACGTCATTGTTATATCATTTTAAAGGATAACGCTCAATCACTCAATGCAGTTATGACGTTGAAATATAAAAACCGCAATTATCAAATCTATATTGCGACGGAAACTATAACTTGCTTTAATTGTGGTGAATCGGGGCATTTAAAAAACGTTTGCCCCAAGAATGCCGCCGGTGGTGCATCGATACCGGTTAAGACCATTAACACAAAAAGTGGTCCATCTAGAGTCGGGGACCCTCGTGATGCCTCAAACACGAGTAATTTACCTGAGCCGTCGGCGGCGGGGGTGGCTCAACCCCAGGCAGATGGTGAGGGTTTTACCGTTGTTCCCTATAAAAGGAAACATAAATTAAAACATTTAACAGATTACAGTCAGGACGTGGTGGCGAGCTGTCCAAAAAAGATGGCACCGGCTGACGAACACGACGAGTCCCGTTTGGAAGCAGCAATATCTGATGTTTTTAAAACAAGAAATCGGTTCAACGTCCTTGCTCTGGAGGATGATAATGCTTCTGCTTGTGGAGTTGGTGAACTCGAGCGGGAAGTAGGTGTGGTGCAACAGGAAGCGCATGTGACCACTCCCATGGTCACAGGCACCGTGTATGTGAACGCCGAGTCCACTCTTGTCCCTCTTCCTGCTGGGGGTGAGGTGTGTGACGTTCCTGAGTTGCAGACAACCTCGAGCCCAGGTGAATCAGAGTGTAAGGCATCAGCTGATGACGTGCCGGGTTTGCCCCCAGCAGAATGTGAAACTTCTCCTGATAGTACATCTCTTCCTCTCCCTCTTCCTCCTCCCACTCCCATTCCTCCTCCCACTCCTCCTCCCACTCCCATTCCTCCTCCCACTCCTCCTCCTCTTCCCACCCACCCCCCCCTCCTCCTCTTCCCACCCACCCCCCCTCCTCCTCTTCCCACCCACCCCCCCTCCTCCTCTTCCCACCCACCCCCCCTCCTCCTCTTCCCACCCACCCCCCCTCCTCCTCTTCCCACCCACCCCCCCTCCTCCTCTTCCCACCCAACCCCCCTCCTCCTCCCATTCTCCTTCCTCCTCCCACTCCTCTTCCTCCTCCCATCCCCCTTCTTTCTCCTCCCGCCCCCCCCTCCTCCTCCTCCCGCCCCCCTCCTCCTCCTCCCCCACATACTCTTCTTCCTTCTGCTTTGCGTGCGGAATGTGACGTTTCCCTCGTGAAGCCACCAGCTCCATCTCAGGAGCATGAAATTGATGTCATGGACATGGACCGACACTCGGAATGTGATTCGGACGGGACCTCGTCGCTCGCCTCTGCCGGGAGTGTCGAAGCCTGGAATGACCCGGGTTTTCCCCAAGATTTGGAGGGTGAGACCAGTGTTCCACCCTCCGAGATCATAAAATTTCTCCAGGACACTTTTCGGAAGAAACAGGTAAAAATTAAAGATTTTTTCCCTGACTTAATCGGCTTTGTGGTCTCTGCGAAGCGACTGCTTGTTAAAGCCGGACAGCTTGGCGTGACCGAATCACAGGTCTATCGTCTCCGGAAATGTATCCTGAAAGCGAAGAAGGAGCTGCAGATGTAGCCCAGCCAAGCTGTTTGGCACGTTTGACACGTTTATATACACCCTTATATCATGGCTTTCTCCTTCGCCAGTTTGAATATTAATGGGGGACGTTCTTCCCTAAGGAAAATTGAAGTTAAACAGTTTGTTAAGGAAAATCGCATCGATATTCTACTTCTACAAGAGACAAGATGTAGTTCCTCTTGTATGGGGGAGTGGCAAAGGATAATGAAAGGAAAATGGTTTTTTAGTAGTCTGGAACACCCAAGGGCTGGGGTAGCTGTCTATTTACAGCCTTCCTTCTGTAGCTCTCATATAATTTTTAATGACATAATCAAAGGGTATTTAATTTCAGTCACTTTTACACACAATGGTTTTAAACACACCGTACTGAACATTTACTCACCCAGTGATAGCACAGAAAGACTTGCCTTTTATACTAAGTTGGAAACATCTCTCATGCACATTGATTTTAATGGACTTGTCTGTTTGGGTGGAGATTTTAACTGTACCGTGGACCCTGCCCTTGATCGTAATGGAGAGGAGCCTCACCCAGCAAGCGCAGTGCCTCTGTTAAGATCCTTGTCCAAGTTCTCCCTTGTTGACGTGTGGAGAATCCGCAATCTTTCTGTCCGCCAATACACGTGGTGTCGGTGCTCAAAGAGTCGTCTCTCGCTTGCAAGATTGGACCGGTTCTATATTAACAGTATTTTTCTGAATATCGTGAGTGGCGCGGACATTGTCCCGAGTGGCTTCTCAGATCATCACATGGTTATGCTTTGTGCTTGCCTACCAGTTCTGAATCGTGGTGCTGCCTACTGGACCTTTAATGTGAGCCTTTTGGAAGAAAAAATGTTTGTTGATGCATTTCATGCATTCTGGAGGGCCTTGCTCCAACGTAAACCATCCTTCCCCCGCCTTGGGCAGTGGTGGGACAATGCCAAAGTACAGATGAGATTGTTTTGCCAACAATATGGAGCTTATCGTACTCAACACAACTCTGCCCTTCAATCCCTGATTGCCAAGGAAATATTATCCTTGCAATCCAACCTCTCGGCCTCTAGTACTGAGAGAACGAACTTTCGGCTGGCAAAGAAAAAAGCTCTTCTTGCTGATCTATGTGCAAAGCAAGCTAGAGGAGCGCTGATTCGTCTCCGAATGGAGAACCTGTGTCATTTGGATACCTCCTCCAAGTTCTTTTTTGCACTGGAAGTTCGAACTAAGAGAGGTCAGCAGATAACTTCAGTAAGGACGAAGGAAGGAAGAATAACACAAGATCAAAAAGACATCAGGTATTCCTTCAAGAACTACTTCTCTGACCTGTATCGCACTAAGGGAATCGATAACGAGATCACAGGATCCTTGACTTCCTCCTTACCCACCTTGTCGGAGTCTGCGTGCCTGCAACTGAACAAGGAGCTAACCATGGAAGAACTCCATGCTGCTTTACAAACCTTACCTTCAGGTAAGGCCTCTGGCTTGGATGGGATACCTGCAGAATTTTACAAAGCTTTCTGGGACCTCCTGGGACCAGAGTTACTCGAAGTTTTGGTTGACAGCCTACGATTAGGCTTACTGCCGCTAAGCTGTCGTAGGGCGGTACTCGCCCTGGTCCCAAAGAAAGGAGACCTCCAGCAACCGCAAAATTGGCGTCCTATCTCACTGCTTTGTACGGATTACAAAGTTTTCTCCAAAGCTCTTACCAACCGGCTCAGGCCCGTGATTGGCGACATCATACACCCCGATCAATGCTACTGTGTTCCGAAAAGGACAATACATGACAGTATTTTTATCGTGCGTGATTTAATTGATATCTGTGATCTTAAACAAAGAAATGTTGGTCTGGTTTTTTTAGACCAAGAAAAGGCCTTTGATACCATTGATCACTTTTATCGTTTTTCGGTTTTACGTGGGTTTGGGTTTCCAGAAAATTTTATCTCTCACGTACAGTTACTGTATAATAATGAAAAATGTTTGAAATACCCGCCGAACAAAAAACGACTCCTGCGAACAATTGACGACGCTTCCGAACCCCCGCGCATGTTTGGCGAACTTTTGGAGCCTAAAATACGAATGTTGGACTTTGCCATTTTTTCGACATTCGCATCCTTCGCGAACCGTTCGCGTGTCCCATGAAAACCCACCTTAAGGATGGCAGATACCTACCTTTGTATTCTCCGCAAGCCAAATGCCTTACTCTGATGCATGCACATCTCATTACAGTGTACAAGACCTTAAATTGAAATACTATGGATTATGGCTTCTCACTCTGGACTGCTGCAGCTGCTTCCATCTTGTTCCTCTGGAGGCTGTCGGGTCTAAAGTACTGTACTTCATATTATTGGAATGTCTTAGTAGGTGGAGTCCAAGGGTCTTCTTGTTGTCAACCACAAGCAGGTTGTTGGACTTTTATATTGCCTCACTTCTGGCTTCAGTGTCACCCATCATAAGTAGACCCACCATCATTGGATTGCATGAATTCTTACTGAAACCCATATCTAATCTGCATCCTCTCTTACACAGTCCTATTATTTCGTCTGTGGCACAGATTGCCTGTATCTGTTCTCTAGTGCTCTTCTATTCAGTCATTCAACATGCCATCCTTCCTCACATCATTTCTCCCATATCTACTACCGTACCCATTTCTTAATCATCAAATTGACGACTCTGCTCGCAATCCCCCCCCCCCCCCACCCCCACCCTCCACCTTTTTTTTTCTTTCTTCACCCTTTTTTTCTGGCACTCAACTATTTGTTAACTCCACCACCAAAGGTCGATGGAGATTATGTTTTCACCCCTGTTTGTCTGTGTTTCTTTGTCTGTGAGCAGGATATCTCAAAAAGTTGTGGATGGATTCGGATGAAATTTAGCAGAGATGTAGCATATGAGACAAAGACGACATTATTAGATTTTGGTGAAGATCCGGATTCGGATCCGGCTACTAGAATTTTAAAAGTGATTCTTCACCATTGGGAGATTTGTTTGGTAAAATTTTGGCAATTTGATTTTGGTAAAAACTATATATAGCAGGATATCTCAAAAAGTTTTGGACAGATTTGGACGAAACTTGGTGGAGAGGCTTGGGGTGTGACAAGGAAGAATCGATTTGATTTTGGTAAAGATCTGAATATGAATTCGGATACGAGAAATATTTAATTTTTCAGTGATTCTTCACCATTGGGAGATAGGGCCAAAACCGACATATAGCAGGATATCTCAAAAGGTTTTGGACAGATTTGGACGAAACTTGGTGGACCGTGTGGTTGTGTGACAAGGACGAATCGATTTGATTTTGGTGAAGATCTGAATATGAATTCGGATACGAGAAATATTTAATTTACTAGCCGAAACCCGTGGAACATCCACGGAAGGGAGGATGTGGTGTATGGATAGAGTGTACCATTATGGATGGCATTGGGGACTTGCTTGTCCGAGTAAGAGTTAGGAAGATGAGAATGAAGAGTGCGTATATGAACAACGATCGCCGACACCGGCACAAATGCATGCTCTGGATTGTCCACTCAGTGGACGGCTTGCTTTCGCCTTCACCTGTCCAATCAGCGGACGGCTTGCTTCGCCTTCGCCCAGCAGACGCCAATACGATGGCGTCGTAAGATGGCGTCGTATCGGCAGTTAAGCGGATGCTTTTGGGCCCCAACATCGGCTAATTCAGATTTTTCGAGTATGGCTGTACGTGATAAACAAAGAGCACGGTTCGTAGATCGTAAATCCATTAGTGCCGTGGGCATCGGGTCACTGGGTGTGGCGTAAAAGGGATAACAAATTCGAGTCCTTACGGTATTATTATATAGACTAGCCGAAACCCGTGGAACATCCACGGAAAGGAGGATGTGGTGTATGGATAGAGTGTACCATTATGGATGGCATAGGGGAGCGCTCATGGGATCTTCTTCTTCCGTTAAGCTCCAATTTTTTCTCTTTAAGTTAAGTCCAATCAGTCCTCTCTGCTCGAAGTGCTCAGGCCATGCCTTCCCGCTCTCATACTTTTATTTCCGTTCGGTGTAGAAAGAGATTGACATATCGTTCGTCTGTTTTCAGCTCGTTATCTTTAAGCTTCCTTACGTCTCGCCACCTGCTACACCTCTCTGAGTTACGAGGATTTATGCAACGCACCCCGAGTATCGCAACGTCACTCCATTTAACTTTATTAAAATGACGATAAAGACGTGAAACCCGTGGAACATCCACGGAAGGGAGGATGTGGTGTATGGATAGAGTGTACCATTATGGATGGCATAGGGGATTTGCTTGTCCGAGTAAGAGTTAGGAAGAAAGATCAATTTTCACTTGTGCAAAAATGCTACTCACAATTACATCGCCTGTGCGTCGGCCTGTGATTGAGCCAGAGAGTTGGCCTGTGAGTCAACTTCCTTTCCAATGTCTGCAAGAATTGAAATACTGATTGTGAATGTGTAAAATTATATGAAAGAAGAACATGCATATCAATAGACGATGCCATCGAAAAGGAGAGCAGCTGTCAATAGAAAAGGATGTCTGACTTATCAATTTGACATTATTGCACAGGAAATGACAAACAAAGAAACAGTTCATTTCCATCGGGTAACATTATGATGAGAGATCAGCCGATACCTTTATTATGTCCATCAGCATCCATGGCACTTAGAAAAAAAACGCAGCATCAGCCAGCCGCAGCCAACTATCACATACCGTCTTGAAGTCAATGCCATCCTTTTATCTCTTCGTATACAAGTACAACTCACTGATCGCAACGTCACTCCATTTAACTTTATTAAAATGACGATAAAGACGTGAAACCCGTGGAACATCCACGGAAGGGATATCGTTCGTCTGTTTTCAGCTCATTATCTTTAAGCTTCCTTACGTCTCGCCACCTGCTACACCTCTCTGAGTTACGAGGATTTATGCAACGCACCCCGAGTATCGCAACGTCACTCCATTTAACTTTATTAAAATGACGATAAAGACGTTTCCTTATATATACTAATTTCAAATGTTCAAGGGAATAAAAAAGCTTCCTTACGTCTCGCCACCTGCTACACCTCTCTGAGTTACGAGGATTTATGCAACGCACCCCGAGTATCGCAACGTCACTCCATTTAACTTTATTAAAATGACGATAAAGACGTTTCCTTATATATCCTAATTTAAAATGTTCAAGGGAATAAAAAGACCATTTGGTTCACACCACCCATCACACCACTCGACTGTCCAATCAGCGAACGGCTCGCATCGCCTTCGCCCAGCAGACGCCAATACGATGGTGTCGTAAGATGGCGTCGTATCGGCCGATAATCGGATGCTTTTGGGTCCCAAAGTCGGCGAATTCAGATTTTTCGAGTATGGCTGTACGTGATAAACAAAGAGCGCGGTTCGTAGATGGAAAATGCATTAGTGCCGTGGGCATTGGGTCACTAGGTGCGGGGTAAAAGGGATAACAAAGTCGAGTCCTTACGGTATTATTATATAGATAAGTGATTCTTCACCATTGGGAGATAGAGCCAAAACCGATACATAGCATGATATCTCAAAAGGTTGTGGATGGATTTGGACAAAACTTGGTGGAGAGGTTTGGTGTATGACAAGGAAGAATTGTTTCAATTTTGGTGAAGATCCAGATCCGGATCCGGCTAGTAGAATTTTTAAAGTGATTCCTCACCATTGAGTGATAGGACTAAAACCGATATATATCACGATATCTCAAAACGTTATGGATGGACCTGGACGAAACTTGGTGGACCGGTTGGGCTTGTGACGATAATTAATCGATTGGATTTTGGTGAAGATCTGAGTATATATTTGGATACAATAATTATTTAATTTTTTAAGTGATTCTTCACCATTGAGAGATCGGGTGAAAAGCGATATATAACATGATGTTTAAAAAAGTTATGGACGAGTTATGACTAAACTTGGTGGACAAGTTGGTTAGGTGACAATAACAAACCAATTACATTTTGGTTCAGGTACGAATGCAGATCCGGCCTATCAGTGGGATACAAAACAAACTGTTCAGCCTGGTGGAGGTTTGCGCTCTCCCGAGTGCCCTTCTAGTGTATAATGTAAATAGCCTTACTGGAAACCCCTCCATACAGCAAAACATTAACTACTCTGTGTAACAGCTTTTAACGACAGCAATTAAGTTCCCTTTGTGTAACAGCTTTTACAACCAGACTTAGTGGCGTAATGGTTAGAGCAACCATTCTGAGTCTGGGAGGTCGGTGGTCTGAACCCCGGCTGAGTCATACAAAGACTATAAAAATGGTACGTGCTGCTTCCTTGCTTTATGCTCAGCATTTGAAAGGATAGAAAATGTATAAACAATCATGTGTTGGCAAACATAGTGCAGGTTTTAATGGGCCTAATGACTTCCTCCTGTGTTGAAGTTCTTTGAAAGGAACATAATATATTATTATTACATGTTTACAGCTTTAATTAATGGACATCCATAAATACATTCTCAAAGAACTTTAACACAGGAGGAAGTCATGAGGCCCATCATAGCCTGCACGATTATTGCTAACCTATGGTTGTTTGTTGGTGCTCTATCCTTTTAAATGCTGAGCGTCAAGTAAGAAAGCAGCACGTCCCAATTTTGATAGTCTGTATGACACAGCTGGGGTTCGTTCCAAATTTAACAAAGCACATTTCAAGTTGAGCTTGTGATATAAACTTTTTGAAAAATAATTTCAAAAATTCAAATGGAACATTGGTCACCGAGGTGCCCTATATCGTGTTTTGTACAATAATGTATTTGGGCAATTCCATCGTTGCGGACGTGACATTTGCACACTTTCAGTGACTGTACTTTTTATTTACACCCATTATGTGAAACTATTTTACCTTTTACTTGTTAGTCTCAGTATGTGCATGTGGAAAACTTTAATACTGGCATATCATCTTCACCCTAAAATTCACAAAATTGAGTGTTTTCAGATGTGATGTGGGTCAAAAATATTAAGTTGCCAAATAAAATCCCTTTTCAAAATATGATTAATTCTTCGTGTTGAACAGAAGGAAGGTTATACAACTTGATACAAGTGTCTTCAACTACAACACAAAAAGGTTTGTTTTATTCGACAAGATCCAGAAAACAAATTTGTTGTAGACATTACATGCCACTGTTGCCGACGTGACAGAGTGCAAGTTCAGTGATTATTTTATAACAATATTGTTCTTTCTCCAAGTTAAAAATCCTCCGTCTGAAGTGGCTCCCTTAAAATACAAAATGGTAGTCAAGGCTAAAATAACACAAAAACAATATATTTGAACACTTAACTCAACTTCATAATCTTTATCGCAGGTTGGCGGTGGCCCAGTGGCATATCTCGGATTTATTACCGCCACCACTGAAGATGGACGGAGGATATGCTTTCACCCCTGTCTGATTGTTGGTCTGTCTGTGAACAGGATATCTCAAAGGTTGTGGTAGGATTTGGACAATATTTGGTGGAGAGGTTGGGTATGTAACAAGGAAGAATTGGTTAGACTTTGGTGAAGCTCCGGATCCAAATTTAGATCCAATAACATTTTTAGTGATTCTTAACCATTGAAAGATGGGGCAAAAATGATATACGGTGCGTATCAAAAAAAAAGGTAATCCGAATTCAAGGGGTTAATATGCAAAGGTTATTTATTTTGACAATTTACATGTGGTTTACTAATTAAGAGGAGATCCTCAGCTCTCCATTGATACCTTCCATGCATCATTGCTGTCACACATGACTGAGTACATGTTCATTGAAAATGACAAGTTCAAATCGCATTTTTACAAGTTTGGCTAATTGATGCAAGTCAGGATAATTGGTGCAAAATGAATGTCAGATGTGAACTTTTCTCAGGAATGATTGGCCTTTATGCACCCACACCTTCAACATGTCCACCTCCCCTTTCAACATAAAGCTCACAGCGGCGGAGCATGCCCTGAACTGCTCGTCTCACCATAGCCGGGTCATTGCGCAAAGCATCCACTTCATGTCGAATACGGCCCTGCAATTCATCAAGATCACGGGGAGGAGTTACGAACACCTTGTTCTTTAAATGTCCCCAAAGGAAATAATCACATGGTGTGAGGTCAGGTGATCTTGGCGGCCATTCCACTGCATGGTTGAGGGCGATGACTCGGTCTCCAAAGAGTTCCCTCAGTCGATCTCGGAAAGCGATAAGACGATGTGCTGGGGCGCCGTTTGGGCCCACCAGAGATATCTGAAGACACCACGAACCTGTCGCTCAAAGTTCTCCTCCAGATGCGGTAAAACTTCATCATTGATCATCTGCAGATACCTGTTACCATTGACATTCCTTTGAAAGAAAAATGGTCCGATCACCTGACCACTTCCACAAAGTCCCAACCAAACAGTGCACTTTTGTCGATTCATGTTGGTGTCAAAATTAAATTCTGGGGGTTGTCCTGTCGGTGCATATTCAAGAACATTATGGGTATTGACCTTGCCGTCCATGGCGAATGCAACTACGTCGCCGATAACGAGATACCGCAGGAAATTGACATCTGCTTCGCAACATGCTATCAACCATCTGGCAAGCAACAGCCTCCTGGAAAAATCCCCTGGCGTAAGTTGATGCCGGATGTGAATCCGATATGGATGTTGGTGGAGGTCCAGTCTTGTGATTCGGTTGAATGTTGCTGAAGGCAATCCCGTCCCATTTCGTCTTGCGCTGGTATCCCTAGGATGCTCCAAAACTTGCTGCCTTACTGCTGCAATGATCATTTCCGATCGCCAGTGCGCCTCCTACCAGAATTCTCCTTGTTGCGGTTGAGGCTAGTGCCATGCTCTTGGTATTTTCTAACATTCGCCCAGATGGTTTTGGCTGCTGGAGGCTCCCATTCTGGGAAACGTTCCCTGAACGCATCACGAGTTCGCTGCAAACTTCCAGTTTGGTGAAAGGTTTTAACCACGAAGGTCCGCTGTTCAGTCGTAAGTTGAACCATCTTTTCAATGACTCGGACTGTCTCTAAACCCATACACTGTAGGCCCATCTTAAATACCCATCTTAAACAAAGGATGATGCAACCGACGATTACCAGACCAGCTAAACAATTTTACATAATCAACTTGGCAGTCGACAAATAATGCGTCCATTTAAAACTGTCTTGCACTGATTAGCCAAACGTGTAAAAATGCGATTTGAACTTGTCATTTTCAATGAACATGTACTCGGTCATGTGTGACAGCAATGATGCATGAACGGCATTAATGGAAAGCTGACGATCTCCTCATAATTGGTAAACCACATGTAAATTGTCAAACTAAATAAACTTTGCATATTAACCCCTTGAATTCGGATTACCTTTTTTTTGATACGCACTGTATAGCACGATATCTCAAAAAGTTGTGGACTTCACAAAAACCTAATCAAATCATCGTTGTCACACACCAAACATGTCCACCAAATTTCATCTAAATTTGTCTATAACTTTTTCAGATATCTTGCTCACAGACAGACAGACAAACAAACAGACAAGGGTTGAAACATAACCTCAGTCCACCTTCTGTTTCGCATGTAAGGAAATAAATTGCATGGAAATACAACAAGTTGGTCTTTAAAAGTGTCACCTCTTTACTTTTGGAGGATAATCAGAATTGCAGCCACATACAAGTAACGAAAACATTGGCATAACAAGGAAGGAAAAGGGGGGGCAAGTGAGGGGAATAAAGGTCAAGGCTCATGAATGAATGATCGTTGTAAGGCCATTTTCCCCCAGTAGAGCAGGGGTTAGCCTTGCGGGCCCCATTACAATCATGGTTCCCTGTTTGAGGCAATGTTTTGTTTTTTTATGGCCGGATGCCCTTCCTGACGACAACCCTTAGTCGCCTCTTACAGTGCGCATGGAGACAGTGTACCTATTCTAAGTCAGGGTACACACCGGGATCATTCATCCCAGCAAGATGGTACTCAATTTGCCCATCTCGGAAGGATGACAGGCTGAGTCAACCACCCTGGCGTTAATTCAGCGATCGACTGGGATTCGAACTCAGGATCCTCGGATCCCAAGCCAGCACCCTAACCGCTAAGCCAACAACAGGCTAATGAAAAAGCATTATCATTCCTTTCTTTCAGATTAAGTGGTAGCTGATGTGAAGATCATGATCAGCATTCTGAAAGACCATCTCACACACCCCGCTACCAGACGTGGACCACATGTACCTGGGATTATTGCTCTACAAAACATGCTTTACCATATTGAGAATGGCAGGATAACTGTTTTTCTTATTTTGCAATATTCAAGGTAATCTCCTGCTTCAACCACACTGATGAAAAGTTTTCGTTTGACCACATCACAAGGCAACTCAAAAGGATTAAGGTCAGAGGTCTGTGCTGGCAATTGAAATGTACAGATATTTATTTGCCAAAACCAATTCTTAATGATTTAAGCAATGTCGGAAGGTACATTTTCTTAGTGAAAGTTAAAAGATACATCACAGAGCTGCTGATGTTGCTGCTGATGCTATGTTTTTCAGAATGTTACAATAGCATATTGCGTTCGTGATGCCTTTCGTGACAACAATAAACCCTATTCCAAATCAAGTGAAAGCCATTATTAATCTTCCAGATACTCCAACAGTTAACATGAAAGTTTAGGCCAAAGTATTCCTTTGGTTGCATCAACAAACAGACCCCGCTATGAGACCTCAGCAATGTGTCTATGGGTTCAATAGACCCCAAAACATTTCTG
This sequence comes from Myxine glutinosa, assembly GCF_964187855.1. Classification (NCBI taxonomy): domain Eukaryota; kingdom Metazoa; phylum Chordata; class Myxini; order Myxiniformes; family Myxinidae; genus Myxine; species Myxine glutinosa. The sequence goes on from NC_136261.1 coordinate 336,877,053, forward strand.
CATTTTGAGATTCAACGACGAGCAGTATTCGCACCGCACAAGGTGACGACCACAATGATGAATGGCAAGTGTGCAGAAGTATTCCACAGAATGCATGACTCCAGAAACGATGCAAGTACTCGTGTGGTATCCCATCGAGTACTCGAACGATTACATCATGGGATGGAAGTTTGAACATGTAATCCATCTTAAAGGCAGAGTTGTTTCCCTGTTGAGGAGATTTGTTGATGACCTGTCAGAATGATGGTTAGCATAACTGCTGACATCGCTTTTGATGACTCTCCCTATGGAAAGTTTAAATTGTCTTGCTGGAGGTGCCCACTCTTTATAGTTGATTACCATCCCTCTTTGGGACCCTGTTAACTACCTCCCCAAAGGTAATGTTTGAAACTATAAGCAATGAGGGTTGTTCCAATTTTAATTTATACTGTCTGTTGCTCTTCATTTAAGCAAATCATGTGGGAATTCTCACTTCTGGAAAAGAATGTCCCATCACATTTTGTGGATCATGTACACTATGTCATTTGGACTATATTATTATGGAGTGTTTCATTTTTGCGATGCTACGTATCTAAAAATTATATGTGGGATTCAAATGGGATGGTGGAAGGGGAATGGATGATAAAAATAAAACGTGAGGGGGATCTTGGTGGGTTATTGAGGACTAAATATGCATTTATAACTGGAAAGCATCTCAAAATGCAAAGCCCATCATGTCCACTTTATACTTCTTTTTTGTATACAGAATCGAGGCTCGTGTAAGAGCTAACACATTGAACATGAAAACATGCACAGACGCATAAAACATGCAATGAAGGGAGCGGAAGACAAGAGGGGGAGGGAGAGGGAAGGAAGCACACAAGCACAACAACAGAAGAGAACAGGGACGTCGGTAGATCTGTGGAAGGGGGAGGGCTGGGGAGGAGGGAGGGATACACGGTATAAAGCAAATGAACACTACTAGGAATTTCAGGAAAGAAGTTGGGGATTGAAAGAGGCGGATTTGGGGTGTTTTAACTTGGGTAGAAAAGATCAAGATTTTGATAAGAGATGGTGGTGAACAGCTGTTTTAGAGACCTGGAGGGAGGAGAGGGATTGAAGAGTGAGGGAGATTGTTCCAGAGGCGGGAGAAAAGAGGAATGAAAGGGTGAAGGTGAGCAGAGAGTCTTGATTTTGTCAGTTTCACCAGAAGAGGGTTGCTGGCAGATCTTGTGCATCCTGCAGGAATATTTGGGGGACAGAGCACAGACAGAGCAGGAAGAGCAAGGCCGGACGTGACTTCAACTAAAGTTAACAAAAACATCAGCAAAAAAGAAAAATGTCAGTTTTATTAAATTAGCATTCTCTATAATTCTGATAACAAAGGATTGTTGAAAATTTAATGACAAAAGCTCGAATTGTAAAAGAAAAAAAAGTTGTGGTCTGGACAGACACACTGAAGCTCAATAGTAAATAACTAAACAAGTCAGGAGACGACGATGGTTCACGAGCGAGCGGTATTCAATGACAAAGGACGGACTATAACCGAGACAGGCCAGGCCCGGAAATGTCAAAACGAAGGTTACTGACCTTGAAATGAGATAGAAAATAATGTATAATCAGTTATGAGGTTAGTTAGCTACACAATACCGAAAATTCGGTGAAAAATGAAATGGAAAAAAAAAATTGAAAAAAAAATATTAAAAATCGAGCTCCGTGGGGCTAGACACATGACATTGGCCTAACCAAATATCGAAACCCCTGTCAGATTCCACCAAACCCCTCGGAAAAGATGTAGCTTGAACTCGGTTAAACCCTAAAAAGATATCTTTTTCGGGCGTCGCTCCGCCCACAATGGGCGCAATACGCCCACTCTGGGCAGGACACAACTCGATCATGATATCAACCTCCCAGCCAAGTTTCATCAAGATCGGATGATATCATCGGGTAGTTATGCTGCGGACAGACAGACACACACACACACACACAGACAAACACACACACAGACAGACACACACAGAGACAGACACACACAGAGACAGACACACACAGAGACAGATGCACACACATGACGAATATTGTGGTCACTTGATAACTCGTGAACCAATAAACACAGAAGCGATTAAAAACCCATCCATCTCACACAACACAGTGGCAGACGTGCTGATTAGTCCTATTTATACTCCTTGTGACGGTTCCCTTTTTGACCCAATTTTTAATTATTTTCTTCATATTCTTCCAATAAAGGTTTGTGAAATTTGATGTCAAATGCTCAAATGTTAAAAAAAAATTATGCCCTGGGCAGACAGAGAGAATACAAGTGCACACACATGGACACACACAGAAGTGATTGCAAAACCCCGTCTCCCACAACACGGGCGGAGGGGCTGACAAAGCTTAAATGCAAATTTCCAGAAGAACCTGCACCAAGACCCCCATATAACATTTTTATATAGTAAATAACACGGTCTGACAAGATGGTGCACAGGTAGCACACTTACTTACCTTTGAAATGTCTAGTATGGGTTCAATTATATCGGTGTGACTACACACTGTTGGATTGGTGTTTCACAGGCACGTTGCAGGACAAAGTTTCCCATATCAGATGCATGATGGGTTGGGGGACCCATCTGCTTGTATTAGCTGGTGGATATTAAAGATCGCTGCGGATGACCCCACAAGTATGTGGGATGAATTAGGAGCTATTAAAGTAGTACCAGTAAAGAATCTTCCACATTCCTGTGTCACTAAAGAACAATTTTATGACATCAAACAGTAACAATAAATACGACCCAGAAATAAAGCATAGGCAGTATATTAAAATCTTTTTCCATTCATGAAGTTCGCACCCCAGCTACTCAAAAGGCTAGTAACAAGTTTCGTAGCATACATGGAAGTAGTAATCTATTGACAACTAGATGGTATTCATCGAGTACTTACCCTGCGCAGTCAACTTGGTGCGAGCCAACACTTCTGTTTTTGAAGGTTTTTTTTTCTTTGATCCAATATGGCTGCCAGACCACGTGAGCGATGACATCATAAACCTGTATTCTCTAATATAATTGTTGCATAGATCACGCTCAAGAAATTCCAAACTGCTCAGACTAAGCGTGGTCCCTGTAGAATTATGACTTCGTAATTAAGATACCAATGATGTCATCGTTAACAACACCTATTCCCCATATGGAGTTCTTCACAATGAGCCACTTTTCAATTTTTTTCCATTCGGTTTTTCCAAGATGGTGTCTGTACCACGTGACCTTATGATGTCATAATTATCATTAAAAAATTCTACAGGAGGAGGCAGGCACTTCTATGGTGAAAAATGTGTGTCCATCGGACAACAGTTGCAGAGAAAAAAAAATCTAACTGATCGGATCAAGTGTTATACTTGTGGAATGATGACGTCATAATGAAGGCACCAATGACATCATCATTAATATATTTTATTCCCCATGTGGAGTACTTTACAATGAGCCATGTTTCAATTTTTTCCATTAAGCGATTTCGGAGATATAGAGGTGTAAGGTTTTTCCCAGATGGTGTCAGAACCACGTGACTTATGACGTCATAATTATTAATTAAAAAAATGATACAGGTGGAGGCGCTACTATGGTAAAATTTCGTGTCAATCGGACCAACGGTTGCCGAGAAAAAGAATTTTTTAAAATGCAGACACACCACACGTACGCACCCGAATGCCTAACCCTGATTTTCGCTTCGCGGGTGCAGTGTAATGATCTTCTAAAGCATAAAATCATCATAGTGGCGAAGAAGTTAAGCATAACAATTTTCATTGAATGTTCATCGAATAATGAGGAATACCTGGATAGGAAAACCTCCTGGTGAACAGTTACCTGAAAAATATGGGGACGAATAACAGAAAAGTTGTGGACGCATAACGATGTGGGACAATGATATCCTAGAACTGCGAGTGAGATGCAATACAGTTTCGATAAGGAGTGTTCTACATTAGGACAAGTTGGCGAAATAACTGATGGTGCCATTCTCATTTGGAATGGCATCCTTATAAGAGTAAGGAGGCAAAAGTTCTGGAATATTTACTTCATTGTAAACATGGAGTAAAATGGGGAAATAAAGTTGGTAGGTGGCAGCTCGCTCTTCTTTCTGGACCTGTCATTGGGTTTGCAGCCTCGGGTGGACAATTATCTGGGTAACATAGCAATAGGCGCCTGTCGCACAATAGACTACTATTGCGAAGGACACCATGAGATTTTTAACATCCACCAGCGAATGCTAGCAAATGTGACACCCACATTAGCATCCCATCTGACAGACGGCACGCTCATTGATGCGAGGGGATGTACCAGGGTTACAGTTTATCGTCTATGTCGCAGGAACTGAGAGCTAAGAGGAGAGTGGGTGATTGCACTACCATGGAGCCATCTTCTCAACACCCTGAGGATGGAACATCGGGAGGCGTACTGCAATAGTTACCCTGCACACGTAGCACACGTCTATCTGACAGACGTCTACTAACAGTGGCCTGCAAAAGTATTCACCCCCCTCCAAAGTTTTCACATTTTGATACCACCAGAGCTTATTTCATGATGCTTTCAAATCAAACTTGATATATAGAGTCTTCACAAACTACTCCAAAGTGACAAAGGTAAAAAAAAATTGCCAAAGCATTTTTAAAGGATTGGAGTCTTCAACTTCATGTTAAAAACAAAGATTGGGAAATAAAATAATTGTTAGAAAACATTCTGTTTATGATTGTTTTTTCTGGAATAATGTTAATTTATATTTACTCAAGGTTTTCATTCTTTTTTTTTTGGTTTGTTCAGTCTGGCCTCAGGGGATGCTGTACATGTAACAAGTGGCTAAGTATATTCTTGACTTCTCAAAAAAAAATCGCAGTTTCACAAAAAATGTGCGTGGGGGAGGTTGGGAGCTAATTTAGTGGGCTGACAAATAGGTGGGTGCCCCTCCCGAAATGTACCGATGAATCAGTGCCTGACGGATAGAATATTCGTTTATTGTTTACGAAACATAAATGAGATCTCATCCATTACAGATTATTAATGGTTTAGCAGGTACCTGCAGAAATTCTGCATAATGCAATATGTGACTTGATGTACTCGATTCCCACCCGCCCCAATTCCTTATCACCCCCCCCCCCCCCGCCCCCACCCCAACTCTAAGTCTTCAACACCCCCTACCATCCCACCACCTTAAGCTCATAAAATTCGTGTAATATTTAACTGTCTTTTCCCTCCCCTATCCACCTTAATATTATGCCATGACCAACTTCACCTACTCATCCCTCCTTATAATTCGTCTTTCACACCATTCACAATTTCAGCAACAGCGAGACGTGTGCTTGTTAAAGTGGACATCTCTCTGACCATTCTCGGAGAGCCTCCTCAGCATCGACGAGTCTGGCATTTCACTCAGGCCAACTGGCACGGTCTTCAAGCAGCCATCAATCATCTGGACTGGTCTCCCATCTCTACCACCTCTGACATCAACTCATCCTGGGAATTCTTCCAAAGTAAATTTCTCTCTCTCTTGCACAGATTTGTCCCATCTCGTCTTCAGTTGTCATACCCTTCCTCCCGTCCATGGTACACGGAATATTGTGGTGAGGCAGTTGCCCAGAAACAACTTGCCTTCGCATCCTGGAAAGCAAATCCAACGGAGGGAAATCTCACTTCCTTTCACAAAGGCTGAAACAAGTGTGTGTCCACCCTCAGGAGAGCCAGGAAACAATATCTCTCCACTCTCAAGACCGAACTCTCAAACCTGCCTCCCTCTTCCAAATCCTGGTGGCATCTGGTCAAATCTGTTTCTGGTGTTTGTTCCACCTCCATCCCCTCCCTTACCTCAAATGGCTACACAGCTGACTCCGCACATGAAAAAGCTGAATGCCTCAACTCTGTGTTTGCCTCAAAATCTTGTGTCCCAAACCCATCCCTCTCGGTACCCACCATACCCAGTCGTACCCAGCTGCTCCTGGACTCTGTGTCCTTTTCTCCTGACAAGGTGGAGAAGTTTCTGTCAATCCTCGACTCTAATTCTGCAACTGGACCAGACGGCATCAGCCCACGGGTCCTAAAATCCTGCTCTGCCGCTCTTTCACTACCTGTCTCTGTTCTCTTCACCCTCTCTTTTGCTCAAGGTCATCTGCCATCAGCTTCGAAATCAGCCAACATCACCGCTTTACACAAAAAGGTGCAAAAACAGATCCTTAAAACTACAGACCAATCAGCCTTCTCCCAATTATCAGCAAAGTCATGGAATCCATCATTGCTTCAGATATCAAATCTTTACTCTTCTCCAATGCCTTTATCTCTGATCATCAATTTGGTTTCAGACCAGGTCACTCTTCTCTGGACATGTTGCTTCTGCTGTCTCAACAATGGATGGAGGTCCTCGATGCCAAACAGGAAATTAGAGCTGTCTCCCTTGCATATCACGTGCCTTCGATACGGTCTGGCACCCCACTCTGCTCACCAAACTCTCCTCCTATGGTATCCATGGAAATCCCACGCATGGCTTGCGGACTTCCTCTCTCGTCGTAGTCAACGTGTGGCCCTGAATGGGTTTCTCTCATCTCCCCTTCCTGTTCAGGCTGGAGTTCCCCAAGGCAGTGTCTGGGCCCTGTGCTTTTTCTGGTCTTCATCAATTATCTCTCTGATTCTCTCGAAAATCCTCTCTATCTCTTTGCTGATGACCCCACTCTCTGCCGCTCCATTCCTCAATCCCTCAGATTGGCAGTCTGCAGCATCCTCACTCGCTGCAGACCTGGACAAAATCACAGACTGGTCAAACATGTGGAACATGTCTCTCAATCATGATAAATCTCACACTCTTACAATGTCTCTCCGAAAAGACCGACTGGACAACCCTCCAATCTACTTTTTGAACAATCCTCTTCAAGAAGTTCTGTCACTCATGCTTTTGGGTCTCACTATCTTCCATGATCTTTCCTGGGAAAACCACATTTCCAATCTGGCCTCCAAAGACAGTCGCCGACTGGGCATCCTCTGCCGTGCGAAGTCCTTCCTTGGCACACCTGAGCTGCTCACCACATACAAGGCTTTCATCCGCAGCTCAATGGAATACTGTTTTCCCCTCTGGGTCGGTGCTCCTGCCTCACACCTAGCTCGGCTTCACGCTGTTGAAACCAAAGCTTTCAGAATCATTGGAATCTCCCGCGATGAAGCTCACTCCGAGGGCCTTTCACTTGCTCACCGCAGGCAGGTTGGTGGTCTTTCTGTCTTCTACCGACACCTCTCCGACCTTGCTCCTCCAGCTCTCTCTGGGCTCTGTCCCCCAAATATTCCTGCAGGTCGCACAAGATCTGCCAGCAACCCTCTTATGGTTAAACTGCCAAAATCAGGACTCTCTGCTCACCTTCACTCCTCCATTCCGCTTTTTCCTGCCTCCTGAACAAACTCCCTCACTCTCTTCAATTCCATTCCTCCCTTCAGGTCTTTAAAACAGCTGTTCACCACCATATCTTATCCTCCCCCATCCAAAACCTTGATCGTTTCTACCCCCCACGAATTCACCCCAGATTCACTTTTTTGAAATACAAACTTCTTTTCTGGAAGTCCTTGCAGTGTCCTTGTGTTTTATGCTTCTTCCACCCTCCCCCCCCCCCTTCCCACGCCTCCTCCCCCCAAACCCTCTCCCTCCCACAGATCTCCCGATGTCTCTGCTCTCAAATCTTGTACTTGTGTGCTTCCCTCTCTCTCCGCATCTTCTCTCCGCTCCCTTTATCTTATGTTTTATGTGATTGATGTTAGCTCTTACACGAGCCTCGATCTTGTATTAAAAAAAAAAAAAGTCATGAGGACGATTATCCAAACTCCCTTCAGTTCCCAATTCACAATATCACAAGATGTGTCCCGCAGAAATTCCGTGGAATTGCCACTCTCAAGTGATTGTGAGTCACGTCACCTTTATGTATTACTAAATGATCCCAAATTAATCATCTTCTTTGTGATGCATATATTAATTAATTCACGGACATCTGGTAGCATATTATACCTGTTGCTGCATTTCAATTTTAGGAGTAACTGCTGAAATCTATTTATGTGGGGTCTTCCCGACATCTTTGATCTTTGTTCGTTTCTCTTTCACATCATCCTCTCTGCGTCTTTCATGCTTCTTTCTGCTTTTTCACATTTCTCTTCGGTCATTCTAAATCTTGTTATTTCTTTAATTTTTGTTAATTTCCTATCTTTTTATCTCTTTTTTTTTTTTACTCTTAATTTGTCTCTTTCCTTGTCTATCTGTCTACGGAGAAGTGAATTCTTACAAAAAAAATTCTGTAAGCCTCACTTGGCTGCACCTGGATGGGTTTTCAGAGTAAAGAAGATGCAGGCCCTGCAGCTGAAACCCGGATCCTATCCAGATTGCTCCTGAGGACTCCATCTTTGCTCTCTGCTTATTTGTATTCCTTCCGATGACTAATGCAGTATTTGGTCTTTCATTTGAATATACCAATACAACGTTTGAATTATATAATGACGCAACCTCACGATTGTGGCGGAGGGACAGACAGACAGATTTACAAGCGATATTTCGTATATATAGGTAATGAAATAAGCATTAAATTAATAGCTTGGTGTCCACCATATTGTGGAGTAGAAGGAATGCACATCTGGGTGACAAACCATGGTGGGAGAGATTCCAAGATGCTTTAACCTCCAATAGGGACATATGTGCCAAGAGGATGGCTGGCTGATTATAACATCTTATACATTCCTATTCAGACAAAAAGAGGACAGTCCATATATTATTGAGTAAAGGAAGGAGTGGGAGGGAGAGAGGCAAATGATAAGGCAACTGTTTGTCCATATCACTCAAAATGGGAACTTTTCCCAATAATTCATAATTTTTCTCCATAATTATATTTCATAATGTAGTAAGTATCGCATCGGATCGTTAACATCCACATACGAGTGTAACAACATTAAAATAACTGCAAGCCATGCAGGGAATGGCCTTGGGAATACGACCCATACAATTAGGGCAAAAGCATGCAATAAGGTTTCAGTCATTTTGCCAATAAGCAATTCATTTTGCCAAAATGATATTCTCTGTTAATTCTGGGGGTATGGCATCACCTCCTGGGGACATGACATCACCTCCTGGGGACATGACATCACCTCCTGGGGACATGACATCACCTCCTGGGGACATGACATCACCTCCTGGGGACATGACATCACCTCCTGGGGACATGACATCACCTCCTGGGGACATGACATCACCTCATGGGGGCATGACATCACCTCCTGGGGACATGACATCACCTCCTGGGGACATGGCATCACCTCCTGGGGACATGACATCACCTCCTGGGGACATGGCATCACCTCCTGGGGACATGGCATCACCTCCTGGGGACATGACATCACCTCCTGGGGACATGGCATCACCTCCTGGGGACATGACATCACCTCCTGGGGACATGACATCACCTCCTGGGGACATGACATCACCTCCTGGGGACATGACATCACCTCCTGGGGACATGACATCACCTCCTGGGGACATGACATCACCTCCTGGGGACGTGACATCACCTCCTGGGGACATGACATCACCTCCTGGGGACATGACATCAGCTCCTGGGGACATAACTTCACCTCCTGGGGACATGACATTGTCTCATAAGGGCATGTTTCCTGATAACGTGTGATCGGACCAACAGTAATACAAACCAGCTTTTTATTAATGGATCTGAGATTTTCCACGGAGCACCCACCTTTCAAGTGAGAAATTTGTCTTCCAATATTTCAAACAAGATGACAGTTTGAAAAGCATTTCATTGCAATCCCCTTGTGAATACCCAGTCCACTTGACAACATGTATCCATCAATTTCCTTTCTGAAAGCGATAAGGTTTCTCGAAAGGCTCTTTCGATTAGCCCGAATTAATTTCCAGATTGCTGCATTTATGATCTGTGAGTTAACGAATTGGAGAGTGATGTTGAGGCCTGCTCTGGATGTGTTGTGAGAGAATTGTAGTGAGGGAAAAAACAACTCTGTGGTGAGAATTCAAGATTTGTTCAGTCGCCGTGAGGGAAGCAGGTAATTTGCAGTTAGCATGGAGAAGTCAGCCATGATGTTTGCTGTTCATTGGTATTGAGATGTCTTACCTGCGCCAGACAAAGTGGAGCTCTCTCTACTTGAAGGTGGCAGAGTGTGCCATTCAATAAAGTACTACTGAGGAAAACATGCATTTACACTTGGTGACATTTATTGGTGAGAAATTAAGACTCAGACATTGATGTGGTTCACCAAATAAGCTGTTGCCAAATCTTCTAAAATTTATATTTACCTCTGCCACCAAAGGTGGATGGAGGTTATTTTTTACCCGTGTCTGTCTGTCTATCTGTCTGTCGATTTGTGAACAACATATCTCAAAAAGTTGTGGACGGATTCAAACAAAATTTGGCAGAGATGAAGCGTATGTGACAAGGACGAAATGCTTAGATTTTGGTGAAGATCCGGATCCGGGTACCTGAATTTTTTAAGTGATTCTTCACCATTGGGAGATCGGGCCAAAAACGATACATAGCGGGATATCTCAAAAAGTTGTGGACGGATTTCGACGAAACTTGGTGGACAGGTTGGGTGTCTGACGAGGACAAATAGATTCCATTTTGGTGAAGATCTGAATATGGATTCGGATATGAGAAGTATTTAAATTTTTTATTTTTTTATTTTAAAGAAGTATGAGGAGTAAAGTAAAGTTAAAGAAGTAAAGAAATTTTAAAGAAGTATGAGGTTTCTTTTTCACAAATGCAAGATGAAATGCAGGGACGAAGTGGACCTCACAGACCACATGATGCCAACATTCAGCTCACCCTCACAGACCACATGATGCCCACATTCAGCTCACCCTCACAGACCACATGATGCCAACATTCAGCTCACCCCAACAGACCACATGATGCCAACATTCAGCTCACCCCAACAGCCCACATGATGCCAACATTCAGCTCACCCCAACAGACCACATGATGCCAACATTCAGCTCACCCCAACAGCCCACATGATGCCAACATTCAGCTCACCCCAACAGACCACATGATGCCAACATTCAGCTCACCCTCACAGACCACATGATGCCAAGATTCAGCTCACCCTCACAGACCACATAATGCCAATATTCAGCTCACGCTCACAGACCACATGATGCCAACATTCAGCTTACCCTCAGACCACATGATGCCAATATTCAGCTCACGCTCACAGACCACATGATGCCAACATTCAGCTTACCCTCAGACCACATGATGCCAATATTCAGCTCACCCTCACAGACCACATGATGCCAACATTCAGCTTACCCTCACAGACCACATGATGCCAATATTCAGCTCACGCTCACAGACCACATGATGCCAACATTCAGCTTACCCTCAGACCACATGATGCCAATATTCAGCTCACCCTCACAGACCACATGATGCCAACATTCAGCTTACCCTCACAGACCACATGATGCCAACATTCAGCTCACCCTCACAGACCACATGATGCCAACATTCAGCTCACCCTCACAGACCACATGATGCCAACATTCAGCTCACCCTTTCTCACCCTCACAGACCACATGATGCCAACATTCAGCTCACCCTTTCTCACCCTCACAGACCACATAATGCCAATATTCAGCTCACCCTTTCTCACCCTCACAGATCACATAATGCCAATATTCAGCTCACCCTTTCTCACCCTCACAGATCACATGATGCCAATATTCAGCTCACCAAGGTCACTCCTTGGTATCGCTCCTATCATAATCGCTTTGAAAATAAGCTCTGTCGTGTCGGTAATCCAGTAAGTGACTTTGAAAGACTGAGAGGGAAGAAAGACAACCGAATGAAATGGTACACTCAGAATGCGTTCTTTACTTTTAGGACAAAAATTAGAGACCATAGTTAAAAGTAAGTACGGACAAAAAGTCATCATGTAAGCAGATGTAACAAGGGCAGGATTAATAGAGAATCCATTTTTTCAGGTCCTTTGTTGTAATTTGTTGTAAATTGTAAATGTAATTTGTTGTAAATGTAATTCCAGTATTACTCTCCTTTGTTGCTGATGTCACTTGACAAATTAGGTATGAAAGGCAATGAATGGAGTCTACTGTTAGATACCTCAATTAAAATAACTCAAAGCAAACATCATCGGGCAGCGTTCGTACATTGTAAAAAATGATTGTGTATTACCATCTCATCCTCATTATTTCTCATTACACAGGTAATACACACACACAATATGTGCATTTTCTGCTGTTTTCCATTCTTTCGACATTTTCACACTCGTTGGACTATTGTAAGTGAAAACATATTCAAGCCATCTCCTCTCGAAGCCAACTTTCCTGAAAAGCCATGAGAATCAAAGCCACACCAACGAGGGCAATGCAGCAATGCTTTACTCGCTGCACCGTAAATCGACTCGTTTACTCAGGACTATGTGGTAAATGTATTATTCTTTTCCAAGACCTGCCTCTCAAGTAAATTGGAATTATGATATCACGAGGGCCAAGCCATTGAAAGCAGCCTGGTGTTGGCTTAGCGGTTAGGGTGCCGGCTTGGGATCCTAGGATCCTGGGCTCGAATCCTGGTCGATCGCTGAATTAACTCCAGGGGGGTTGACTCAGCCTGTCATCATTCTGAGGTCCGCAAATTGAGTGCCAGTTCACTGGTAATTCCCTGTGTGTCGCAAGAGGCGACTAACAGGGTTGGCGGCAGGAAGGGCATCCGGCCATAAAACATTGCTTCAAAAAGAGGACCACGGTGCCCGAAAAAGGCCAACCCCCGCTCTGCGGGGGAAAATGGCCTCTAAAGGTGGTTCCTAAAGGTGGTTCCAAGTAATTGAAAACCTGGTGTTGGTTTAATGGTTAAGGTAGCTGCCTTGAGATCTTAGGGTCCTGAGTTTGAGCATAAGCCCCTGTCGTGCTGTGGAAGCAACATCAGGTGGGCTGACTCAGCCTGTCATCCTGCCGAGGTCGGCAAAATGAGTCCCAGCTTACTGGGAAGAATGAGCCATTCGAGTATCCTGCGTCGGAGTGGTGACCCGTCCAGGATTGTGCCCCCTAGCAAATGGGATAACTGCCTCGGCAACCATATGCTTCTGAAGACGAGAAAAGAGTGGTTCTTCCTCTTCAAAAGGACTGTTTCAACATTTTAGCCAAAATGTTTCATTCTACTCGAATGACTCCTTCCAACAACCGGCATACACTCCAGAAAGCAGTCCATACGGCAAGAACTGATCATGCGCAACAGGTACAATTCAGATGTTGCAGGAATCAAAATAACTGTTATAAATGAAGTCTGAAAGCTCATGTACTGAACATATTCTTGTACTTGTGATCCATTGTGGAGTCTCAGGTCAGAGAGTGACTTCATTAGTACCATTTACGCCCGACCGCATACAGTCATGAATCCAGATTGTGCTTGGTGAAGCAAGAGATAATGGTCCGTGTAGCAGGTGGCGCTTATCGCTCCCGGTTCCGAGTAGCACGGGATTTATGGGACTCGGTGCCGGCGCTTTCACCACTCACTGTTTGTTGTCGCATAACATCCGGTATATAACCAAAAGGTTTTCAGAATCACATGTGTAGGGAAGCTTCTATGTTGCCCTCACGATGCCCTAATGAGAGCGAAACCGGTCGGTAGCTGCAGTGGTCTTGCATTTCTGACAGTATCTGAATTGACATCTGGTTAATTATAGCGTTGTGAGATAGTTGTCACAATGACGTCAAGGCGTTCCGAGAGTGACTTAATTCGTATGTATGTATATATGTATATGTGTTGGAACCCATCTGTGGATCGGTCCCATCGGCCGATGGGTCTGACCCATCTGTGGATGCACGAGAAATGACAATGCAGACCCATCGGCCGATGGGTCTGCGCCATCTGCGGATGTGTTGCTCACCTTGAAGGAATGTGTATGCATCAATGGTGGATGAGTATGTTTATTTGAACCTAAAAATAAGCAATTGATGTCATAAATGTTTATAAAGCAGTCCGTGACATGTGGTTTGTCAATAACCGTTTGTCGATAAGATAAAAATAAGATAATATTTTTAGGTTCAAATAAACATACTCATCCACCATTGACGCATACACATTCCTTCAAGGTGAACAACACATCCGCAGATGGCGCAGACCCATTGGCCGATGGGACCGATCCAGAGATGGGTTCCAACATACATATATATATATATATATATATATATATATATATATATATATATATATATATATATATATATATACACTAGCTGAGGTACCCGGCTTCGCCCGGGTTGAATAAGAATAATACAAATATATGATGAAAAGAACATGTATATTTTAGAGCAATATCACAGTAAATTTCCTACATGACGTTTTGTCAATTTTCAATTTCTCAAAACCTCTTGGTATACAACATTTCTGGTTTTCTTACTTGGTGCCAAGACATAAAGATTGCTTGGTTTTCCAACCCTCGAGCAGCCCACGTACAGCTGGCCATGGGAAGTATCCGGCATTGCCGGGCGGGGGAAGGGAGGGGAGGAGGAAGGGGAGGGGAGGAGGAAGGGGAGGGGAGGAGGAAGGGGAGGGGAGGGGAGGGGAACGGGGGGGAAGGGAGGAGAGGGTGGGGAGGGGAGAAGAGGGGGGGAGGGGAGAAGAGGGGGGAGGGGAGAAGAGGGGGGGAGGGGAGAAGAGGAGGGAGGGGGAGGAGGAGAGGGGAGAAGAGGAGGGAGGGGGAGGAGGAGAGGGGAGGGGGAGGGGAGGGGGAGTGGAGGGGAAGGGGAGGGGGAGGGGGGAACGGCTAGCTTGGCAAGCGATAGCAGGCTTTTTACTTTTATTTTTACCTCAATGAGGGCTATATATATAATCCGTGCTTGGAGCCTTCAAGTTCAACATAAAGTTTTTTTATGAAAAATAATGCAGATGTATAACAATCCACCAATGCAAGTTCAGAAATGAATGCAGATCCTTTACTTTGCGATACAAACGCAATTCCCGCCATTTCCACTCATGATCGAGGCCTCCACAGTGACTGCGCCTCTTCTTCCTCCTCCAACTTCGTCTCACTTCTTTCACTCAAAATGCACAAAATTCTGCCGCATGAAATTATGTAGAGGCCTCGTCGGGGGGATATAAGGTAGATAAGGAAGGCGTTGTAACAGAGGAATCAAAATAAAAGTGGAAGAACATAAGGAAATGGGAGCTATTCTGGACCCACAGCCAAACCCGACAAACCATTGCAATACACCCCGAACGTCTAGCGCCGCCACAAACTACACCATGGAATTGCAGCTGGCGCGGTTTTTTTAAACCATTGATATTAAAATAAAACGTAGCCTAAAACCACCGGGATTTTATGCTGATTCCGAATCTGTCTAAAACTTTTCTCCGATGTGTAGTTCTTGAGTTATAAGCGGACATCCAGACAGACAGACAGACACACACACAGAGACACTCCTCCTTTATATATATATATATACACACACACAGAGACACTCCTCCTTTATATATATATATATACACACACACACAGACTTGGCATTTAAAATGGAATATTTTTTTTGTGGGGGTGAACTTACTTTTCAAGATGTCTTAGAACCAAAAGTTCATTGGAATTATGTTGAAATTATTCTAGATTTTGTTAATGTGACCTTTAAAAGAAACAAAAACCACATTTGACATTTCAAAACAAATAAATTGATCCTTGAAAGTGATGTAAACTGATATCGAACTCAATTCATGGACAGTACTGTGTTAAACTTCTGTACGTTTTCCAGAAGTATCTCTTTATTTTGCACATTAGCCAAATTTTTTTTTAACAAAAACAAAAGTTAAATTACGACTGGGATTACGGACAGTAAAAGTACAGTTCAGTACTTCGTGTAACTCCCACAAGCATTCAGGAGAGCATGTACACATTGAGGCATGCTGTTCACGAGATTTGCCAAGGAATGGACAGGAATCGCTTGCCATGCAGTGACAATAGCCTGCTGCAATTCACGCACAGAGGCAGGCTGCTGGTCCAAGTTGTCGATTTGACGCGTTAATTCTGCCCACAAGTTCTCTATCGGATTCATATCCGGGGACATGGCAGGCCACTCCACATGCTCTACACCACGGTCAGCAAGAAAGTGTTGGATCATGCGAGCACGATGAGGCCGTGCATTGTCATCTTGGAAGACAAAGTTTCCTCGAAAGGCTGCACGAAAAAATGGAAGCAATGTTTCTTCCAGAATGGCCCTGTGCTTGAACTGGTTCAGGTTTCCATTCAGAACAACCAGGTCAGTTTTGCCCCCTGCATGAAAAGCAGCCTAAACGGTCACCCCACCACCTCCAGCTTGGACTCTTGGCACTATACAATCTTCGTTGTAGGCTTCATGCACTTGTCTGCGCACTTGGACGTGGCCATATTGACGATAGACCAGAAATCTAGACTTGTCACTGAAGATCACGTGATTCCAGTGTCCTGGTTGCCATTGACGGTGCTCTCTGGCCCACTGCAATCGGCGATGGCGGTGTTGTCTGGTCAGACGTGGCTTTCTCAGGGGACGCCTGGCATGATAGCCTGCTTGAACCAGTCGTTGGTTGACAAGCCTTCTGGATACAGGCACATTTGTCAGTTGCTGCCACTCAGCCCTAAGCCGATTAGCTGACTTGGTACGCCCATTGCGGACTAACCGGTGCAGCTGGCGATCATCCCTCCTTGTGTTTCTGCGGGGACGTCCTGACCTCGGTATTGGAGTAGGGACTGAGTATTGGAGTAGGGACCTCTGAGCCTTTCGTTTCAGGATCTTTGACACCTGACCTTGAGTGATGCCATACTGCCGAGCAATAGCACGCTGTTTCATGCCGGAATTTCATAAAGCCACCACTAAATGACAAACAGCATTGTCGAGTTGACGGACCATCTCCAGGGGAAGCGGCAATAACTTTTGTAGACGTGCAGCAGTTGTTTTCCACTAATACAGAACGCACCAACCCTTATATACCCGACTGTGAAGCCAATCATCAAATGCATGAACTTGGGAAAGAACTTTCAAGCCCTATGGGATAAATTGGGTGTTACAAGCGATGGAGTTTCAAAATTTAGCATGATTGAAGGAATTTTACAGTCTTATTTCAGGAGTTTTACGAAATTTATATTGCCAAGAGATTTTGGGTACTATTAAAAGAAAAATGATGAGATATTTTTCCCAATGAACTTTAATATCTGCCATCCATTTTGGCTGTCTCACGAATGAAGGATGAGTTGCCTTTAGTGGTTGCAAAGAAAATTTGTGGAGACCAGGCAAAATGGGGAAATATGTCAGATATGACCCTAGGACAGGACGGTGATTCATCAATTGACATGAGGTATGAACC
This sequence comes from Myxine glutinosa, assembly GCF_964187855.1. Classification (NCBI taxonomy): domain Eukaryota; kingdom Metazoa; phylum Chordata; class Myxini; order Myxiniformes; family Myxinidae; genus Myxine; species Myxine glutinosa. The sequence goes on from NC_136261.1 coordinate 336,894,400, forward strand.
AGAGGTGACGACCGATGAGATTCGATCTCAGTCAATGGATGGACCTGTCCTGACATCATTGGGGAAAGGGCTTATGCAAGGAGTCATCCAAAATGATTAATTTGATTTATTGATGAATATTGATGAATTAATTGAAATTGAATAATTGATTGAATTGTTGATTGATTGAATCTAATTGAATAAATTTAATTGAATAAATTTAACTGAATAAATTGAACTGAATAAATTGAATTGAATATATTGATTGTTTGATTGATGAAAATGCGGTCTCAAGAAAGAAGCTTTGATATCTTTGTGAGATATTATCAATGTGAAGACAACCTTGGAAAATTGAGCAAGGTGGTGAGTTTATATATAGATATATATGTGCGGTTACCATTGTGTGATTTCCCCTTCAACAGAGCGGACACCTGAGGATTCACCCATTTCATACTGACCCTCTGGCTCATCTGCAAATACTGATCTATGAGATTGGATTGTGCAAAAGCCACAGGTGAGAGAGATTCTCTGGAAATCACCGTTTGAACAGGTGGAGAGATCCTTCCTGGAGGTACGAGTGAAGCTTTAGAGGAACAAACTACAACACATCCAACGCTACTTTGATAAAAGGCAGAATGGGAAATGGAGCCTGCAAGAATACACAAGGACAACCAGAGATTCCACAAAAAGGTACTTGTACACATCATATGTACGACCGTTATGGTGCCGAAGCTATAAGGCAGGTCGAGAATTGGTATTTGTGGACAAAGGGACATGATGAGGAGTTTCCAAGAGATGGTACATTTGAGCGAAGTCGATTGGAAAGATTGGAACAAAGATTGAAAGCCAGGAAGAGACAGAATCTAACGGTAGATTGGCTTGCATTCCATCTTTGGGATGGTGAATCCAGACAACGGGAACAGCAAGAACGGATAACGGATCTAGAACTTAAAATAAAAAGGATACAGGAGTAGAGGAGACAAATGCACAACTGCCCTCGAAATTAGGAATGAAAGGGACAGTTGTCCCATCTGATTTCCAGTTGTCTCCCCAAAAAGGACGGTACAGAGAATTTTTTCGTGTTTCGGGAGATAACGAGAGATTGCAGTGGCAACTCAGGGATGTAGAGATGCAGCCCAGCAATACAAGTGCACAGGTGCACAGACCAGGCAACGACAGAAACCGGTGTTTCAAGTGTGGACGGATGGGACATTGGAAAAGAGGATGTCCGTATACCAAAAGGAAGACAAGTTCATTGGGTAAACTAAGATCAAGGGTACCAGTGCTGACCGATACCTCAGACAATGATTAGGCCTTCATTGCGGCAGGTCCCAAATGACGATTGGCCTCAACAGATTATATTACTGGACAAACATGAATAACTGTCGATGATTCTTGTGTCTGAAAAGGTTTTCGGAGCAAGAATTATTCATTTTTTCTTTTGCTTGTAAGCAAATTAGTAATGAATTGATCAAATGCCGAAATTGGATCTTTTATGTTGGGCACAAAATTTTAAATTTACAAAGTTGGAACAATTGCTTTGCAAATTTTTGAAACCAAGTGACAAGAGTCACATGATGATCAGGTGGGAATTTCGGACTAGTGTTCCGCATGATTGATAGGTCAGTGGTCGACTGACATGCAAATGGGTGTGTAGTCAAATTTGGATAAATTATGGTGGGAACTGAAAGGGTAATTTCAATGTGACATCATAGGGGTTTTCTAAAAATAAACTTTTTGGTCCATTTGCGTATTAGCATTTATAAAATTGAAGGACAAATTTTATGAAAATGAAATAAAACTGACACCCAACCTGATCTGTAAATAATGGTTCCAACGCAAACAAATATGCATAATGCATGCGTGTGTGTGTGTTTTGTGTATCAATGTTTGTGTTTGTTGTTTTTGTTTTTGTGTATCAATCTTACAAGATTGTTGACATCGACAGTGTGCCTTGTCTGAAAAATAGATAGTTCCATGGGGATGGGATCGCATATCGAGAGAATTCATAAAAATAAAAATAAAAAATAGAAATATAATTTGATTATGAAAATTATCACTTTTGTCAAGGGAGATGGAGAATAAAGATTTGATTTGCTGAGTTATGAGCAGCTATTCATTAATAGTAAAAAATTGGAAGTAATCTTGGGATTCCATTGTGATCGAATTTATATGAGAATCAAAGCTATTTATGGATATGGGCTTCATAAAAATGTGGGAGTACAAAATTAGCCAAATTTTGGAGAGGTCTTACACTGACTTCCCAGAGTACTCTGCTCATGGATTTTTATATATATAAACTTGAATTTTATCAGCATATAAATTGTGCTGTATGTATGGATGTGGTTTAGGCATAGATGATATGGGAAAATAGTAAAGAAAATTTTGCTGGTTTGAACTATTGTGGGTTTTCAGTTCTGGAGTTCAAACAAAGTCACTGGTTAACAGATGAGAAAGGATAGTAAATAAATTATTCGATGCTGGGCAAATTAAGTACGATATTACTAAGACTTATGAGAGCTATTGTTCTTCCTTACAGCAGTGGAAAATTATTGGAAAAAAATTAGATCCAACATAATGAATCTATAAAAGAATGTGATAGGGATAATATCCTCAATTTCTACTAATTATTTGATTGTGGGTAAAGGAATTAATTTATCGTAGTGGATTGTTAACAGCAGCCTGAAAATGTCCTGAGTGTGCATCCATGTAATCAGAAATCCCAGATTTGTTTTTACAAACAACATTTTGGTAGAGGTCTTGTGTGGACGAGCACTTCCTTGGTAGATAAAGAACGGTACTGCATGCTGGCAGCCACTTTTGCGGCCAGCTAGGCCAAACAAATTGAGAGGAAATTGTAGTTAAATACGTAAGTTACACATGGCTATTTGTAAAAAGGAAATTTGTTGAGATGGGAAACATTTTTCGAAGGTTTATTAAAGTGTTATAATATGACATGTGGCAAGGCAAACTATTGGATGGGAAAATTAGATCTGGCTATAGAATAAATTTATTGACCCCTTGAAGTTAATTCTTCGAATCATTGTTTCACTGGCATTTTTTTTTGTTCAAATTGGAAATAGTTTGGTAGAGCTTTGGTTAAAACCTTTGGTTGCGGTATCTTGGAACGAAATGATAAACCATAGGAGATTGATAAGAATAGAAACAAATATGGACCCAAAATAGAAAGTTGGATTCATGCCTCTCATTGCAAGCAAGCACATGGGGCTAAGGTGGACGATCCCACAGAAAATGAGGCTGCACCTAGCAGCCCAGCAGAACATTCAGTGGCAGATAAATGATAGTCGTGATTTACAGTCATTTGAATTACATTTTAACACCCCTTGCATTGATAAACATTACAGTTTCAACATGTGATATTCCTACTTGGGATAGTGACATTTATTTGCCTACATGACATACAATTACCTGCTGATATTAATACAACATGAGTGAAAAATGTATCACAACTACACTCATGATCAGGGGATTGAGTTCAACCCCGGGAGATAGGGGGATCAGGGTAAGACAAATAATCTGATTTATGTTACATATTAAGGGATTTTCTCTATTTACCTTTTAGGAAGCTTGTTAGTTTGGTATATAATGTTGAATGTCATCGACATATAATTATGTCATAGGTATGAATATATACAAGGAGTAGCAGACATGTTTGTTGGTTTAGTAGTTATATTGGCAATTGTTTTAGTGGTGGCTTGCTTGAAAGCCTTAGTGACGGTGTGTTTGAATAAGGTAACCAACAACACGATGATAACGCATGAAGTGACAAATGAGGAAAGAAATGTGGAACCAGAAAAGGAAGACTTTTATGGCGACATAAATACTGAGATTAAAAGATTAAATCAAGTGATGTTGCAAATGAATACAGTAGAATTAAGATAATGGCATAACGACAATGTTATGAGTTGTGTCAATTACAATATCAGTGAACTCATATCACCACGAGTGACACACTGTTAAAAAAAAAAAAAAAAAAGGGGAAAAGAAAAAGTGGAGAGGAATTATGGTAATAATACATTATGCTTAATTTGTTGGTTTGGGAAAATTTTTGTTTGGAATTAGATATTCCTGTTTGTGATTGTAATCATATACAATTTATTTTCTTAGAGTAGTGCTAAAATACCTGCACAAGTTAATTTTTGAACTATATTAACCTGAAAGCAATTGTGGATGCTATTCTTAGTTTAGTAGGAAAATACATACCTGATTGAATATTATTTGTGTGACGCATATAAATGAATATAACTTTTTGAATGTTGTAAGGGAAAACAACAAATTGTTGAATGTGAAACTGTCGGAAGATATACATGATTATGCTGATTTCATGGTAAGATGTACCCTATCTGATTCAGTGTGTGTGGAAAGCAGATTCAGATGTGACTGAGCATAAGGATAAGACGAGATCACATTTTGAAGGGAGTGCTAACGGAATTGGGAAGAAGTTCGAGAAAGAAAATTTGTGGCTAAGAAATGAAGTTAATCGTGGCATACACCCTCTTTCTCAAAGAATGATGAAGACATTCTCCCGTGTAACTTGGAGATGAATGCTTACCTTCACCAAGGAAATTTATGTGACCATTTGCCTGGATCACACTGCAACATATGAAAGAAAGGCGATCACTTACTCTTGTTCGAAGGCTTCGAACATTCATCACATCAGAAGTTGCAGGACAACGACATTTTACCTGCAACCTCTGTGAAATGCAGGGACATATGTTATTACTTCACCAACGTCCGGGGAACCAGCATGGAGCTGCAAAAAACGGCTGTGCCCTTGTCACAACAGCTGTGCACGATTCTGCTGGTTGCTCCTGGTAAGGACCATGAATGACCTGAACACCATGGTCCCAACATCATTGTGGATGCATCCGGCATCCCTGTTCCACATCTTGCTGGCCAATCAACATTACACCAACACTTGCTGCCCACTCATAATGAGAGAGGAGGCAAGTCGACTACAACTGGGCGAAGGCCTTGTTCAAGGAATCATTATGGTTCACAGCAAGAGTGGCAAGAATGCTACATGGAGAGCAGGGGCAGTCTATGACTCCGCACCGTTACCACAACAGCGAAATCTTACACGAAGTAGTGCAGGTGTTCATAAAGACAGAAGAAAATGTTTCATACCTGAATTCAAACACAAGTGATCAGCCCTTCCTTTCAAACAAAGTCAACATTTGTGTGGAGGCAAACGTTTTTGCCAGATGGTGCAGATGCTTTACAAAACTTGAAAATGAAGTGAAATTGTTGTATCTTGGTGATAATGAAGTGTTGTTTTGAAAAGATATTTGTGATGCAAATGCAATAGATTGAACAATATGGAAGGAGCCATGACCAACGAAATGTTTTGTGATTCTTGCAGGATGACGGTGTATGCCTAAGGGAATTTGATTACCAAAGTTATGATTATTTACTTATACTTGTAATGATGTTTACTTGCAGTGATTGATTATTTACTTATACTTGTATTGATGTTTACTTGTAGTGATTGATTGTTTACTTATATTGATGTTTAGATTAATGGTTAATATAAACAAAAACAAAAAGATGAGGGAATTGTGGAAGTGTAACTCAGTGTAACTTATTGATTGGCACTGGTAACTCATTGATTAAGACTGGTAACGAAGCAGATAGACGATTTCGTAAATGAATGCCAAGAATGTGCACGAACATGGTAATCTCTTGTCCACCTGGTCACAGCCCCAGGCTGGAGCACCCCCCTATTGTTTGGTAAATGGAACTCGCAGCAGGAGGGGAGCGAGCTGGTGCCAGTGGGGCGAGCATGCATGACCTCGGGGCATTTGCGGAGAGGGATAAGCGCGACAAGGCCCATATAAACCAGAGCAAACTATGAGTCAGGAGACTTGTCACCAGAAGCTCTGACCTACGGAACGGAACGGAACCCTGTGAACAGCGCTGAGAGAGGACCGGCCGAAGAAGGAGAACCAACGACTTGAATTAACAATCCGTTTAGCTATTGTAGTCTTTATTGAATTGAAACAAGTGACTTAGTAATTATAATAAATCCTTACTTTATAAAGCTGTTTCGGTCATATTGGAGTCTCCTGAGTCTTTACACATTCTCCGACATAGCCATTACTTCGCCTGTGCCTGCTCCGAGTTTAGGTACAGCCAATAGTTGATTGACGTCTGCACCGCTTACAAGTATCGGAAGACGGTCTACGGTTTCTTTTCCAGTAATGTCGCATAACATTTTCCCATCCCAATGAACGACCAATGGCACGGATGGCGCAAAGTCATCTTTCAACCTGCTTGCGACATTTTTCCTGAATTCAATTCTTTTGCGACGAATCGTTGAGCGACTGCATACTACATCTTCCAAATTTTCGCCTCGACTTTTAACTGCTGTAGCCACAATATACGTTGCACTACGGTCACTGACTTTTGTACGATCAAATACGATAGCTAGATCCGGACTTAAAATAGTTTTACGTCTCTTCCGCTCGGATTCAGTTATTTCATACGTCGTACTGGTACATGTGTTCGTGTTGTCCTCCTCGCTGCTTTGGGAATCTTGCAAGATCGAACTCTGACTATCTTCTTGCTTTCGCATACTTTCTTTAGTGAAGAGTGATTTCGCGGCAGATTTGCGTTTAGCTGTTCGTTCTTCTTTTCTTGTTAATGTCGCGTCAACTGAACCCATGCAGCCTCGCCGTCCTGTTTCACGTTGCGCCAAGAGAAACTGTATATCCTCTTCTATTGTCATCATCTTCAAGGCATCCTGGTGGGCAATATCGAACAGATTATCCAGACTATCCGCAAATTGTGTCTTTCTCTATGAGTTTTGCTGAGCGCTTCGCCTTGTTTTCTTTATTCTTCTTCAATTTTTTCCATTGTTCGACAATTTGTTCTATCGCCCGTATTACATGATAACGCTGTCTGTGGGGAATTCTTGCTTTTTGCCAGAAGGGCAGAATTTCATCCGTAACTACAGTCGCGCTCTCATGTAGAGACTTTTTTATTTGTAAGATGATGATGATGATGGAACAAGACGGAAAGTATCTCGTGCTTGGACGGTAATTTGGCGCCTTTCAGTTCAGCTGAACGTGGTCCGATTAGCCAGATCTCTGTAGAGCACCTGGACCTGGACATCTGAAACAGAAAAGATAGCATGACTATTATTAAATTATCCAAACATAAACATTACATTTACAAACATTCATCAGATATTATGCGTTATGAATTGACACAATTTGAAATTAAAACATGATTTTTGTACTGAAATCGGTTGTAGCCAATATTAATTATTATACTTTGGACTATTTATGGATATTAATAAAAAATTCTTCTAAATATATTATGACAAAATAATAAAATATTTAAAGTTTAACTGTAAGCAGTATTAAATTGTTAATACAACAACAACAACAACATGCATTTTAAGGCAATTTTCCCTGCTAGAGCGGGGGTTAGCCTTGCGGTCCCCATGACAATCTTCTCCATTTTGCCCTATTTTCTGCATCTCTCCTTGTTAACCCCCTTGCCCGCATTTCTTCTTCCACCATCTTTAGCCAAGTCTTTCTCGGTCTTCCCCGTCCTCTACTTCCTTCTACATTAACTTCCATCACTCTTCTCAACCAGTCACTTTCATCCTTCCTCAATACATGACCAAACCATCTCAACCTGTTCCTCTTCACAGCATCAATCACAGGCAATATTCCCATCATCTTTCGCAATTCATCATTTGTCCTCCTCTCTCTCTCAACGATACTCCGCACATCCATCGAACCATTCGCATTTCCACCCTTTCCAGCCTTCGTTGCTGCTCTACGTTCATTACCCATGTCTCGCTCCCATAAATCATAACACTTCTCACACATGCAGCATACACCTTTCCCTTCAGCTTCAGCGACACTCTCCTCCTCATCAGCACGCCACTCAGTTCCCGAAACTTCTTCCATGCACATCTCACTCGAGCAACCGTTGCCGAGTCTGATCCACCTTCTCCATTCAGCATGTCTCCGAGGTAGCAAAATGTTTTCACACCTTCCAGCTTCACGCCATCTCCAAGATCCAACTCAACATTTCCTCCATCTGCAGCTCCCTCTGCGCACACCTTACATTTGAATGTAGCTGCCACACTGGTTAATGACCCTCTCAGACCACTACATTTTTGATGAACCCACTTAGCGCACATTGTACACTGAATGGAGTTCACTCCGACACCCTTCCTGCACACAGCACACGGCCACTTCCCAGTTCTTTCCACCTCACCACATGCTTTACCACTTGCCATCACCTTTGTCTTTCCGATATTCACCTTCAGACCTTTTGTCTCCATACATTCCTTCCACTTGTTCATCTTTTCCTTCAGTCCATCCATACTTTCCGCAATCAACACCAGATCATCTGCATACAACAACTCCCACGGTAAACCCTCCTTTACGTTCTGAGCCAGCACCTCCATCACAGCTACAAATAGTAGTGGACTTAGTACCGACCCCTGATGCACTCCCACCTTCACCTCAAACTCACCACTGTTCCCGTCCTTCGTCCTTACAGCTGTGCGTGCTCTTTTGTACATTGCCATCACTACTCTGATCAACCATTCCTCCACTCCTAACTTCCTCAATGCCCATGTCAATACTTTGCGTGGAACCCTATCGAATGCTTTCTCCAGATCAACAAACCCAAAAAACAACTTCTTCCTCTTATCCATGTACTTCTCCTGCAACTGCCTCACAATGAAAAGCGCATCTGTCGTTCCTCTTCCTGGCATAAATCCAAACTGCATTTCGTCGATCTTCACTTTCTTCCTTATCCTCCTTTCCAACACCCTTTCCAATACCTTCATTCCATGCTCCAATAACTTTATCGCTCGGTACGAGCCACACTCCAGAGGGTCACCTTTCCCCTTGTATAGAGGGACGAGGGTACTCAGTTCCCAATCCACTGGAATGCGGCCTTCTTTCACCACCAGATTACAGATCTCTGTCATTCTCTTCACACCCCAACTTCCTGCTGCCTTCAACATATCTCCCACAACTCCCGTCGGCCCTCCCGCTTTTCCACTCTTCATTGCTTTTATCGCTTCCTCAACTTCCTTCTCAGTTATCTTCTCTGCCGGTCCTAAAACTGGGTTACTCTCTATGTTGCCATCCCATTCATTCTCTGTATTCAACAGCATTTCCATATATCTTTTCCATCTTCCTTTATTTCCATCTGGGTCGACAACGATTTGTCCCACTTCATCCTTCAAGCAACTCACCCCCATCACATCACACCTCTCTTTCGCTATGTGCTTTGCAATCCTGAATACTGCTTTCTGACCCTCTTCCGAATCCAAGCGTTCTCCGAACATTTTCCTACATGCCTCCTGCGCCTTTGCTACCTCTTTCTTTGCAGCCTTCCTGGCTGCCTTATAACTTTCATGCTCTGCTGTTTCTGCTCCCGTACCCTTCGCCTTCTGCCACTCTTTGAACTTCTTCCTCTTCTCGTCAATCCTCTTTCCAACTTCAACATCCCACCACCATGTTTCCGAGTGCCTCGGTGGTCCTTTTGTCCATCCACATACCTCACCAACGGCTCCCAACAGACTAGCTTTCATTGACATCCAACCACGTTCAAGCTCAACCACATCATCCTCTACCCTACTCAGCCTCTCTTTTAATGCCTCCCTTACTGTAATATTAAATATTAAATATTGTATAAATAACATTATACATTATATTGTATAATAATTATATATTATATTGTATAAATATAAATATTGTATAATAACATATTAATTATTTATTAATAATAAATATTAAATTGTTAATATAGTATAAAATACACATAACACTGTATGACATGCTTTATTTTGTTAAACTATTATAATTGCTTACCTTCATATATGTTGTTAAACAATCACGTGCAGAACTGTATTTTGATCAACAAATTTAGCCAAGAATATTATAATCACTTCAAAATTCGATATCACAACCTATAAGACTACAGCCACCAGAGATTAAAACTATAACAACATAGTATGGTAGAAAGACAAGTGTCACTGAGAATAATTCTACAAACTACTTCAACATGCTCACTTTTGACTTCTAGAGGGCAATTAGTTTATCACTGTTGGATAGCTGTAACACTACACCACCTTGTAACTATCACCAGATGGCATTTTTATGACTCAATGATGTAGCCCTTATCTCATTAGTGGCATGTTTATTAGGAGTGTGGTGCCGCCAATTTGTGCGATTGTGAAGCTCCAGATGACACCGTTATAGTATATGTTTAACCGTATTGCGTATATATGGTGAAACTTCAAAACATGGTAGCACCATCTAAATATCAACCAATCTTCTTGAAATTTCACACATATTATCTCCTCATCATGTGTAACAATATTATAGGGTGAGACATAAACATTTTGAAAAATTTTTTTTGTTGGATCACACTAATATATATATATATATATATATATATATATATATATATATATATATATATATATATATATATATATATATATATTGTTACGGAACCCAACGTCGGCCTATGGTTCCCCTTTGAGGGGGGATTAGTCCCCTCGATTATTGCTGACCGACGTGGTCCCTGAAGCTGCACTGCGGCCTCTGGAAAGGCCGGTGCACAGCCCCGTTCGTACCGCGGATAACATGTTACTTGATTGCCGAGCGGTGTTTAGCAACCGCAGCACGAACTGTTAACAATGACTAACCCGATTCTGAACGTTGGCCAAATCGTGCCACCGGTATTCAATTTGGAAAAGACAAAGACGACGGATGTGAAGAAGAAGAAGACAAGAGGTAGGAAATACGAATATGATTTATTTACTATTTACAATCAAAAGAAACCAAGGAGAGGGAAGGATAATAAAATAAAGGCGGAAAGAGGGACGGACCAGAAGGACACAGTGAAAATTCTAGCTTATCTATTAGTCTTAATTAACCCAGGGACAGAACAAACAAAGACAGACTCACACGGGGAATTGCAGAGTGGATTGGCTGGAAGGAGGAATGGGAAGGCCCGGGCCACTGCAGGCGTCGAGGTCCCGCTCCAGGAGTCGACTCGCGTTCTTGGCGGGAAAGCCATGCTGTGCAGCGGCGCGTATTGTTCACCGCGAGCGGATGGGCGCCTCATGCTGGACTCCGGGCTCTTCAGCTCCACTTTAATGCCACTTAACGCCACACTCAACTCGTCCTCCTCCAACGCCACTCTCTTTCTTCATCAACCCTTCCTCCTTCAGCAACAACTGTACTTTCAGCCACCAACCACCAACCACCGTCCTGACGCATGCGCACGCGTTTTTATAGCGCGCCTCGACCTCTCCCAGCGAGCTCTCTGGGCACGCCTACCGGGTCACTTACTGCAGTCCCGATTGGTGGGCACGGGCTCTCTGGCTCCACCCTTGATGACGATGGGCGGGCACGCCCTTCTTCCCCGAGCTGACCACGCCGTAATGGCGGCAAATGCAGTTGGCAATAAAGGCTTTGGGAATGGGAATGAAAGGGGATCTATCTATTTGAATTCGGTGCAATGGAGTATTAATTAATGGAAGACAAAGCCTTAACCTAATACACAGAATAAGGAAATAACTGTCAACAAGGAGGAAATCTATGATTGGCTAACGTGATTGTATATGACCTAATTAAGGGACGCCCTTTTGACCTTTATACACAACTGGAGGAAGGAGGGTGATATTTTACAATGTACTACACAATAAAAAAACACAATTCTCATATCCACAACAATATATATATATATATATATATAATTTTAAAGCAAAAACTATGGCACTAAGGTGGTGGAATTTGTTTCAAAAGCCAATAACTAAACCTAATGGCCGATGTATATCCCAAGTTTCAGCTAGTTTCAATGTATAGTCCTTGAGATATGAGCGCCAACATATTTTGGGCGGACGGACGGACGGACAGACACCAACGTGATTTCGAATATTTTCTAAATAAAACTCAAGAATGCATAAACAGACATTGCTGAAACTTGGAACATATTACCTCAACGTACAAAGCATTTATTTCTGAAATTTGCTGCCGATTTCGTCCAGTCGAAGCCGAGAAACGTATTGTTACGGTTTTCCGCCGCCCTTCCTACCCTTACCAAGGGGAGATTAAGCCCCTTGTTCTTTCTGGGTCGGCATAACCGAGACTTGAAATGCCCCTCCCGGGCAAACGCAAGGTAGGGTTTCGGGACAAGTCTCACACGTACGTAAATACCTGCGCCGCCGCGGAAGCGGGGAATCAAGCCTCGCACGAGCCACGTGTAATTTGGGTACACCGAGCGGATTGCCTACCACGTGGTCCATGCAGTTACCATTAGTATTGGAACCTGATTCGAGCGGTTCTATTCGTACCACGCTTACGCTTAGTCAACGCTGGAAGGAACGAGATGGTCGAATAAAGGAATAACAGGTTTATTTACACTTTTTACAATGATTTGGTAGAGAGCAGAGACACAGGGCAGAACTTAAGCAGTCTTATATTAACCCCAGACACGGGCCCGATCACACTCACAAAGGGGAAATGCAGGTAGGATGGTGTTCACGCGCTGCCTTGGTCGTCCAGGAACGGCTTCACCCAGCGTGGCTCTCCACGGTCACAGCACGTCCCGCGATGAAGGCAAGCAGGTGGTGGGAGGGATGCTCGTAGCATGTCTCTCGAACAAAGGGGGCAGATGAGGCAGGCGGTTTTCCACAGCGTGTTGAGTTACCAGCGCGCTATCACTCACGTAACCCAATAGAGGCTCGGCCTCAAGCTCAACCGAGTGTCCAATTTGGTAAGAGCACTTATAGCTGGTTCATGCGCGTCTCCTCTCCAAACTCGTAACTCTCATCAAGCGCCTCCCTTCGCAGAACTGCTAACTCTCAACAGAACTCACAAGCTCACCTTTCCACTCACTTGCTAGCTCACCTCTCCACAGAAGGACTCCTGGTGGGGGCTTCGCGCAACGGGTTTTATTGCCACGCCATGAGCCCTCTCGAACGTTCCAACCACGCCCTGTGACGCATTGCCGCAGCCCCTCCCTTTGAGCCCTGATTGGCGGCTCGCGTTTACCGTCAGCTTCTCTGCCGCCCTCATTCGGTCCCTGCTCGATTTGCCAGGCCTGCCTCATGTTCATTCGCGCCAAAACGCCAAAGGCAGCACAAGGAGGTGTAGGACGGCATAAGGCAATGAAACAATGAAAAGGACCTAACTCTCATTATTCTACTCAACGCAAAACTAACACAGGAAAAGGACTATGCTCACAAATACTAAGAGATAACTGAACTATCGCGTGGCTACATGTTGTTGTGTGACTAAACTATGAGGGGGAAATTTAACCTTTATTGTACAAAACTCCAAAACCGCAACAGTATTTTCAGTCCCCATGTTAAAGCTGCATCCAGAGAAACGATCCCTTCTATAAAGAGAGGGGCGCTTTGCGCATCCCTTTGATACACACACACACACACACACACACACACACACACACACACACACACACACACACACACACACACACACACACTAGTGGGGTATGCTTACACACTAAGCAATAGCTAACCGTGCTTTGGACACAAATACATAATAAATACAAACATAATAAATTTTCCATACATAATAAATACAAACATAATAAATTTTCCATACATAGTAAATACAAACATAAACACTTATGATTGCCACTCTCTTTCCGTCAATAATTCCGGGGCACTCGCGTGGGAATCATACGTGTGGGAAAATTGTATGCTCAGTCAGGGTCACCGAGATAGCTCAGATGACAGAGCACTGATATGGTTTTCCAGAGGACCTGGGCTTGATTCTGGTCTGGGCATGTAATTTTCCCACATATATCAATTTAATTATTTAATCCTGTTCATTAATTTAATTTTAAATAGGCTATTGGTTAGAATTGAAAAATGAAGAATCATATAATAAAGAAGCAGGGATTAAAAGAACAAAGAAAATTGATTGAAAAAAAAGAACCATGACATAAGTGACTTGCAAACTTGCAAACTAAGAGGCAAACTAGGTGATCGCCTAGAGTGGAAAATTTTGAGGGCGGAAAAAATGAATGAAAAACATTCGTGAAATTACACAAGTAAACTAGAACGGCACTCAGTAGAGAGAACACCTCCGCCTGGTTGGCCATATCACTCAACGGTGAAGAATCGCTTAAAAATTGAACTAGCTGAATCCGGATCCGGATCTTCACCAAAATTGAATCGATTCTTCCTTGTCACACACTCAACCTGTCCAACAAGTTTCGTCCAAATCCATCCATAACTGTTTGAGATATCCTGCCGTGTATCGTTTTTGGACCTATCTCCGAATGGTGAAGAATCACTCAAGAATGAAATAATTCTCATATCCATATCCAATTTTTTATTTTTTTTTGGTATACAGAATCGAGGCTCGTGAAAGAGCTAACATTTATCACACAAGCAAATCAAACAGACAAACAAAGTATATAAAAAGGGGAGCGGTAGACAAGATGGGGAGAGAAGGGGAAGCACACACACACACAACATTTGAGAGCAGGGACACCGGGAGATGTGTGGGAGGGAGAGGGCTTGGGGGGAGGAGGCGTGGGAAGGGGGAGGGGTGGGAGAAGTATAAAACACAAAGACACCAAGGACTTCCAGGAAAGAAGTTGGTATTTCAAAAAATTGGATTTGGGGTGAAATTAGCGGGGGTAGAAAGATCAAGGTTTTGGATGGGGGAAGATAAGAGATGGTGGTGAACAGCTGTTTTAAAGACCTGGAGGGAGGAGTGGGATTGAAGAAAGTGAGGGAGTTTGTTCCAGAGGCGGGAGAAAAGGGGAATGAAGGAGTGAAGGTGAGCAGAGAGTCTTGATTTTGGCAGTTTAACCATAAGAGGGTTGCAGGCAGATCTTGTGCGACCTGCAGGAATATTTGGGGGACAGAGCCCAGAGAGAGCTGGGGGAGCAAGGCCAGAGAGGAGTCGGTCGGTAGAAGACGGAAAGACAACCAACCTGCCTGCGGTGAGTAAGTGAAAGGCCCTCGGAGATAGCTTCATTGCGGGTGCGGGAGATTACAATGATTCTGAACGCTTTGGTTTCAACAGCGTGAAGACGAGCTACTTGTGAGGCAGGAGCACCAGCCCAGAGGGGAGAGCAGTATTCCATTGAGCTGCGGATGAAAGCCTTGTATGTGGTGAGGAGCTCAGGTGTGCCAAGGAAGGACTTCGCACGACAGAAGATGCCCATTGCCCAGTCGGCGACTGGCTTTGGAGGCCAGATTTGAAATGTGATTTTCCCAGGAAAGATCATGGCAGATAGTGAGACCCAAAAGCTTGAGTGACAGAACTTCTTGGAGAGGATTATTCAGAAAGTGGATGGGAGAGTTGTCCAGTCGGTCTTTTCGGAGAGACATCGTAAGAGTGTGAGATTTGTCAGGATTGAAAGACATGTTCCACTTGTTTGCCCAGTCTGTGATTTTGTCCAGGTCTGCAGAGAGTGAGGAGGCTGCAGACTGCCGATCTGAGGGATGAGGAATGGAGCGGCAGAGAGTGGAGTCATGAGCAAAGAGATAGAGAGGATTTTCAAGAGAGTCAGAGAGATCATTGATGAAGACCAGAAAAAGCACAGGGCCCAGAAAACTGCCTTGGGGAACTCCAGCCTGAACAGGAAGAGGCGATGAGAGAAACCCATTCAGGGCCACACGTTGACTATGACTAGAGAGGAATTCCGCCAGCCATGCGTGGAGATTTCCATGGATACCAAAGGAGGAGAGTTTGGTGAGCAGAGCGGGGTGCCAGACCATATCGAAGGCATGTAATAATTGTAATACGTCAAGGGAGACAGCTCTAATTTCCTCTTTGGCATTGAGGACCTCCATCCATTGTTGAGACAGCAGAAGCAGCATGTCCAGAGTAGAGTGACCTGATCTGAAACCAAATTGATGATCAGAGATCAAGCCATTGGAGAAGATGAAAGATTTCATATCCGAAGCAATGATGGATTCCATGACTTTGCTGATAATTGGGAGAAGGCTGATTGGTCTGTAGTTGCGAGGATCTGTTTTTGCACCTTTTTGTGTAAAGCGGTGATGTTGGCTGATTTCAAAGCAGATGGCAGATGACCTTGAGCAAAAGAGAGGGCGAAGAGAACAGAGAGAGGGAGTGAAAGAGCGGAAGAACAGGATTTTATGACCCGTGGGCTGATGCCGTCAGGTCCAGTTGCAGAATCAGAGTCGAGGGTTGACAGAAACTTTTCCACCTTATCAGGAGGAAAGGACACAGAGTCCAGGAGCAGCTGAGTACGACTGGGTGCGGTGGGGACAGAGTGGGATGGGTTTGGGACACAAGATTTTGAGGCAAACACAGAGTTGAGGCATTCAGCTTTTTCACGTGTGGAGTCAGCTGTGTAGCCGTTTGAGGTAAGGGAGAGGATGGAGGGGGAACAAACACCAGAAAAAGATTTGACCAGACACCACCAGGACTTGGAAGAGGGAGACAGATAAGAGAGTTCCGACTTGAGAACGGAGAGATATTAGTCGAGTCGGAAGAGCGGGGTATCATTCACCCCCCGGAAATATACTTCTAGTCAGTGTTTCTAGATTGGAGAAATTGTGTAGAAAATGATGAGCTATGTTAAAAAGTTGTCAAAATGTCCCACGTATCATTTTTATGCAAATTAGTGCCGCCATTATCAAAAAATGTAGTTTCACTATATCTCAGGCAATATTGCAGATAACTGAACAAATAAGGTGTCTAGACCAATGTTTTGAGGCTCAAAGATCATAATAAAACTATTCTTAAAGTGATCACATGTGTCTGTGTCATGCTAGTATGCAAATTAGTGCCACCATTACAAAATAATCACATTTTTACCAATTACGAGACTCCAATATTGCAGATAACTGAACAAATAAGGTGTCTAGACAGATGTTGTTGTGTTTTTAACCAATGTATATTTATTTTGTAGTACAAGGGTCAAACATCATAATATAACTCTTCTCTTTCCCATTCCAGATAAACAGTCAGGTAAATGCTTCTCCACTATGAATCACTCATCATCGTTTTCAATGAAATCGTCAGAGTCCAACTCGTCCTCTCCTTCCTCGTCCTCCTCCTCTTCCTGTTCACGCTCTCCAGTGTCCAGGAGATCAACTAGCGAGGTTGGTAGGACAGGACCGCAGGACCATACTGGTTTCAACACTCCATCAGTCCTCATCCATCCTTGCCCCTCATCATAGGGTTTTGGCTTTTCCAGAATAGCTTCATCAGCTCGCTTGTACAAGGCGACACGGTGGTTCACACGTTGGACGTGCGGCTTCAGAGCAGAGAGGGTCGAGCCAGGTCGACCTTAGACTTGGAAGTGAGTTTCTTGTCTTCCCCAACCATTTTGCGTAGCAACTTGGCATGGACGACGACCACTGAAGACTCACGACTCTGTCCATACATCAGACAGGTGAATTGCTCCAACTGCCTCAGCACCTCAGGCTTGAGAGTCCAGTCGTCACCGAGTTGACTAAATGCCTTGTGAAACCTGGGGTTCTTCTCCAGCTTTTTCAAGGGCCCCACCTTCCCCTTCCCTTTGAAGGCACTGGTACAGTCTTCTCCGCTGAACACATAGAACCCAAGAAGAGTGGCGCAGTAGTCTTCTCCCAGGGATTCTGCAAGCTCAGAGAGGTTGGGAAGTTGTCGATGTTTCCCTGACCCCGTATCCAGGTATACAGTCAGCTTGATGGCATGAGCATGGTCGAGAAGAATCATGAAGATATCTGTGTCAGGTGTTCTGACCACAGCATTCTTGTATCCAAGGGCAGCAGCATGATGGAGGTACACTACCACCCTTGTATCAGTCTCTTCCTGGTTGCTGTAGATTGTGGGGAGCTCACGCACCTCAACCTGAAACACAAAGGGGGCATTGCACTTCAGTCACAACCAATTCTAGATCTAGACAAAAATCACAGATAATCACTTATAATTTACCAATTTTACCAATATTTAAATATAAGACTGAAAGAAAAAATCGCATCACCAATCACCAAAATTTTATACTATTATTCACCAATCACAAAGAAGCACTTTGGCAATATTATTTAAGTTAATCCTGGTAATAATAATTAATAATAATATGGGTTTTCAATTTACCTTGCCATTTGATGAGACAAGTTGATTGGCTCTCCCCTCCACGATCAGCCCTGCCATCTCTGTTCTCTCCAGGTTTGAAGCTGCCTGTTGATCACTCCATACTCGCAGCAGGAACTGGCAGATCTGCTTTTTGTTGTCGTCATTTGCAAGGAACATCTTGAAGTCATATGGCTTCCTGGTCACTGGTCCAGCCAAAATGATCTTCTCTGAGCTGCCACGCCTCAACCTCTCCTGCGCTTTGATAGATTCCGGATGGTAACTATCAGTCGAGAACAAGAAGTGCTTCTTGGCCACCATTTGATCGAGCACCTGTAGGCATATCTCACCACAGGTTGGAGGAAGGTTGGCAAGGGTATGTAGCAGCGCCATGCCATCCTGGATGAACAGGGCATCCTTGGGGTATGGCAGATCTTCTGGGGTGGTGTCCTCCAGAAGGTAGTGCAGAATAGAGGCTTTGTTGGTCTTGGAGAAAAATCCATCCGGTGTTCCAAGGCTGGGAGGCACAGGCATCAGGCAATACTTCATGAGTTCTTCCAAGTCCAATGGCTCATCTTGACTCTGAGACTTGACGAGGAGCACGAATGCAAGGTTGCTTTGCTCCTGAAACTGTATGACCTGGAATGATAAATGGTTAACATGTTGATATGGCGTGCAACATAAAACAAATACGTGTTCACATTTAAAAATGTAAAAATAAAGATTACCATTTAAAAATACAACATTTAAAAAAAATACAATTGCCCTCGGGTATTGGAACACCTCATTACCTTTCTCTGTGAGGATGTGAGGGTGACCTTCTTGTTGCAAGTCTCCATGGTCTTGAGTTTTTTCTTCTTGATTGGGTCGAATAAGTTTCCTGGCTCTCCACTCTGTATGCGTCTAATGAAGTCAGCTTTAGCGGCCTTGCCCACAGCTTCTGCTCCTAACACGTCCATCTCGACATCCATGGGGACAGGAGCACCAGAAGCCAGGGAGTAGAGCCTGTCCTTATCTGCGATGGTGAATGGATTTGTGAAGATCCTCGTAGTAGTGAGGGTTCGCTGAACGGCCTCCTCACCCTTTTTGACCTCTGCCTTCTCCAGCTCACGATGTCTCCCCGCCCTGGGGCAGTTTGGATCATCGATGAGGTCGACCATCTCAAGGGTCTTTTCATAAAACTGTGCTCGTGCGGAGGTTGTACGACACCATCTCTGGTATGCCCCAAACTGGCTGTACAGTCCAGCAAAGCCACCTGAAAAGTATGAAACAAATATGTGACCTGCTCCCACATAATCAGTTACATACCCCAATCATAAAAAAGGTTTTGTGATAGCAGCTTACACTTTTCATTATACCTTCCTTCTACCTTTTCAGATGCATACAATGTTACTGGATGAAATTAATGATTTACCTGATGATTTGGCAAAGCGCATAAACGTTTCTTCCATTGTCTTATCGACTGCACTGAGTGCCCCCGGTATCATTGAGCGGGCCACCGCAATGGCACCCTTGGTGAGCAGGTCCTTGGCCCCTGGGTGTGTGTTCTCCCATATTTGTCAGGTGGACCTCCAGCTGTGATGCTGCTTGTTTCTGATTCCATGCAGATTCCATTAAGCAATGTTTGGCACTAACAAATGTTTTAGTTATACCAGCAATGACAACAACAATTAAGCAAGAAACCTACGTAGATTTTAAGACGCTAGCTATATCTAACATGGTGCTAGCTAGCTCAGCTGTGATGCTGCTTGTTTCTGATTCCATGCAGAAACTGACATCCACATGTGTGTGTGTGTGTGTGTGTGTGTAGCTGAGTTAACTTCTTACCTTGTTGGTTTGGAGGTTGAATATCCAGCAACATCAGTTGGCATTGACGAAGATGCAGAACTATTAACGAAGGTATTGAATACATTTACGAAAATAGGAAATGGCAGTAATGGCAGGACTAATTTGCATAATAGCATGCCAGAGATACATGTGGCCACTTCAGGAATAGTTTTATTATGATCTTTGACCCTCAAAACATGGGTCTAGACACCTTATTTGTTCAGTTATCTGCAATATTGGCTGAGATATAGTAAAACTAGATTTTTCGATAATGGCGGCACTAATTTGCATAAAAATAATACGTGGGACATTTTGACAACTTTTTAACATAGCTCATCATTTTCTACACAATTTTTCCAATCTAGTAACACTGATTATAAGTATATTTCCGGGGGTGCATGATACCCCCCTCTTCCTACAAGACTATTTTGTTTCCTGGCTCTCCTGAGGGTGGACACACACTTGTTTCGGGCTTTGTGAAAGGAAATGAGATTTCCTTCCGTTGGATTTGCTTTCCAGGAGACGAAGGAAAGTTGTTTCTGGGCAACAGCCTCACCACAAGATTCCGTGTACCATGGACGGGAGGAAGGGTATGACAACTGAAGACGAGAAGGGATAAATCTGTGCATGAGGGAGAGCAATTTACTTTGGAAGAATTCCCAGGATGAGTTGATGTCAGAGGTAGTAGAGATGGGAGACCAGTCCAGATGATTGATGGCTGCTTGAAGACCATTCCAGTTGGCCTGAGTGAAATGCCAGACTCGGCGACGCTGAGGAGGCTCTCTGAGAATGGTCAGAGAGATGTCCACTTTAACAAGCACATGATCAGATGAGCCGATTGGAGCAGAAGAAGAGCAGCAGACATTTTCAGGGAAGTTAGTCCTAACCAAGTCCAGAAGAGAAGATGCTCTGTTGACTGAGATCCGGGTCGGGAAATTGACAGATTGTGTCAGTCCCAGTGAGTCGCAGAAGTCCTTTGCGGAAGAGCCATGGCTGGTGAAAGAGGTACCCACACCCAGCCAACTGGCATGGTGACAATTGAAATCACCACATACGAGGAAGAGAGAGTTGGGATGGGTAGATAGAAGTTGGTCCATATTATCAGACAGCGAGATGTAGATGGAGTCATCACTGTTTGGTGGACGGTACAACACACATATGAACAAAAGGTGGGAGCGAAGGGGAAGCCGTAGCCAGAGGTATTCCTGGGGGTGAGGTGGAGAGAGGGCAGTGCAGGGCGAGTGAGGAAGAGAGTTTTTGATAAAGATAGCAACCCCACCTCCAGGACGAGGCTCAGGTCTATCATACCGGAGGAGGGAGTAACCTGGGAGAGATACCAAGGAATCAGAGACATCATGAAGGAGGAATGTTTCTGTTAAGCAGATCACGTCTGGTTTGTCAGAAACAACCTGTATGGAGAGATCAGTCAAGTTTGAGCAAAGGCCCCGGATGTTTGAGGTCCATCCAGTTAATGGAGAGGAAGGGGGAGCATCGGATAAAGAACAGGGGGGAAGGGGTAGGGTAAGATGTGGAAGAGGAGGAAGAGGTAGGGAGAGCTGTTGAAGGTGTGTCAGCGATTTCTGAATAGCTCGGAGAAAGGGAAGGATGGGGTGGACAAAAGGTTTGATGGTGATTGGGTGAGGCACAGTGAGGTGTTATTTGAGGAGGGGGAAGAGCGAGGCAGAAGATTGGGGGAGATGAAGGTAAGAGTTGGAAGGGGGAAGAAGCGGGGAGGATGCTTTGAGGAGGAGGGGTGAGAGAGTGGAAATGGAGCAGAAATGAGGGTGGGGAGATTTGAAGGGGAGGGGCAAGGGGGGAGTTTATGAGTGGAGGGGCAAGGAGGGAGATTTAAAAGGGATGGGTGATGGGGAGGATTTGGATTGATGATTTGATGATGATTGATGATTGATGATGGGGAGATTATTCTTCGAGATTTTTTTTTTTTTTTTTTTGTATACTGAATCGAGGCTCGTGAAAGAGCTAACATTTACTTCTCAAACAAATCAACCAGACAAAAAATTTATATAAAAAGAGGGAGCGGAAGACAAGATGGGGAGAGAAGGGGAAGCACACAAACACAACATTTGAGAGCAGGGAGATGTGTAGAAGGGAGAGGGCTTGGGGGGAGGAGGCGTGGGAAGGGGGGGGGGGGGGAGGGAGAAGTATAAAACACAAGGACACCAAGGACTTCCAGGACAGAAGTTGGTATTTCAAAACGGCGGAGAAGGGGCCAAGTCAAACAGGCTCGGGGATACGAGGGCCGGACACAGTAGACGAAGGAAGAGCGAGGCACTGACAAGGTGCTCGGTGAGCTCAGGGCGTCCTCGTTCCTCACACTGAACTCTCCATGATGAGAAAACCTCACGCAGTTCCTGAGGGAAGATGGCAATGGAGTCCAAGATCCGGTCCAACCCCGATTGGCATCGACTCAGGAACCATTGTCTGTTTCTCCGCAGATCACTTGGCCCACATTTCTCAGGCTCCAGTCGCCATGTTCCATGGACCGATTTGCACACATCATTGACGAAAGGACCCTCAAGCAGGACCAATGTCCTTGTGTCCATCACAGCCCATGCGACACCTGCTTTCTGAATCCCGCAATCCCAAACAAGGCCGCAAGCCCGCTTTCCTCCCTCGCAGGTTCCACTTCCTCGAAGATTTATTTATTTTTAAACGTGTATCAAACAGCACTTTGCCATTGTCTGTCTGATTGTCTTAACCTGTAAACGAAAACAGAACTTAAATTTCGACATTCGAAGTCTTTCCAATCAAATGCAAACACCTGCGCTTGCACCTCGCAACATCGACTAAGGTATGGCAGGAAGGAAAAAATCAAAATCTTCACCACCATCCACCTTCACCACCAAAGATCTTCACCAAAATCGAATCCTTTCGTCCTTGTCACATACGCCACATCTCTGCCAAATTTCATTCGAATCTGTCCACAAATTTTTGAGATATTTTGTTCACAAACGGACAACCTGACAGACAGGAGTGAAAATATACCCACCATCCACCTTTGGTGGTGGAGGTACCAAGCGGACTGCCAATGTGCATTTCCTTTACTATGAACTGTTAACGGCCAGTTTTGCAAGTGAAGCTAACTCCCTCCTTCCTCCCCCTCCCTGCACTCCCCTTTGGCGACACCAGAATTATGCCTCTCAATCATGCGTTGAAGAACTGCGAATGCCAACTGAGAACTACTGGTAATGGTGCCACTGTAACATATTGTTACGGATCTCGGGGGTCGGCTCTCCCCTTATCAATGGGGGGTTAATCCCCTTGTCTTTTTAGCTGGCCGTCCCGAATCCTGGGAAGTTATAATGCTCCATCCGGTCGGTATTAGCTAGGGTCATTGGTCAAGGTAGTCCCAAATACCTACTTACTAACCCGACCATAAAGCAGGGAAATAACTCCCACCCGAGCCGCAGCGTTAGTGGATACGCCGAGCGAAGCGAGCCGCGACTCGGGCCGTTAACAATGACTACACCCGATTATCGCGGTTCCGAATCATGCCACAGGTACAAAATTGAAAGAAAGGATGGATGCGATCGGATTAGGGAAAACCAAGAAAGAACAAGGTAATTTATTTACAAACCAACAAGAAGCGGAAAGGAAAGAATGTACAGGAAGAAGAAGAAGGAGAAGGACACAGGGCAGTCTATAACAGTCTTACTCTACGACCCCAGACAAAGACACACTCACACGGGGATTGTAGCTGGTAGGGTGGAAGGTCCAGGTAGATGGTCCAGGCTCCAGTCGACTCCGTCCAGGCTCCGGTCCCGTGGGCGAAACCCGGCCGGCAGCTCTGCGTATCGTTGGACGCGAGCGGACCTTACATATGGTGGGGGGGGACTGGGATGCTTCGGTGTACTTAATAAATGGATTGTCGTGCTAAACGCACCCTCTCCAAGTCCTTTCAAATGCGTTTGCAATGAGCACCGCCGTATAGCCCTTTCGCCACTGCCATGTGCACGCGAGTCCTGTGTAGGCGAGCTCTCTCACGCAGTCCTCCAAAAGCAGTCCTCCTTACAAGAGCGCCGCCGTATATCTTCTGTAGGCGAGCTCTCTCATGCAGTCCTCTCAAGTCCCCTCAAGTCCGTAATAGGGCTTTGCGCTCGCGCTTTTATAACGCGAGCCAAGATTACTCCACCAGCCAAAAAGCCACGCCCTTCGGCGAGCTCACCTCAGCCCTGGTTGGTCGGTGTGGGCTTACCGGCCACACCCTGATGGTGAGTTGACGTGGTCACACCTTGTTCTTGGCGTCCTGCCCCCTTCTTCCTCGAGCCTGACCGCATGGTTAATGGCAGCGCCTGAGCGAACCCTAAGGCACCGACTGTAGGGGCGCGTAATGGCGTTGCTTGGAGAAGGAGGTCGCAAAATGGACGAAAGGGGCCTACTCCTTATTTGATTGATGCAACGCAGATGCAACTATTGGATACACGGCCTTATCTAAAATACATAATAATGAAATAACTGAGTTCTAAGGTGGCCTACGTGTTGCTTATGGACTAACTCGGGGTGCAACCTTTAACTTTAAATGTCATATTTACAAGTGATTATTTATTTACAAAAGTGTGGGTTCTAAAACCGCAACACTGCACCCTCCATTTTTTCCAGTCTCGGCCCAAGCCGAAACACAAGGGCTTTCTTTTAACTTAATGTGACACTTAGGTGTGGTTACCCTCTACTTTTAACCTCACCCTGAGTGCGACAGTTTTAACACTAAATATGTCCCACCTGCTGCGTTGCATCCTTTCTAACTGACTCACACCCACAATTAACCGAATTACGGAATTATTTCCAAACTAAACGTTTGGCCCGTGGGGAGCATTATTTACAAAACACTAATTATTTACAACTGTCACCCAGGACCTGTCCCTTGTGGGAAAAGAAGAATGGTTTGAAAAGGGGAAAATGCCATTGCCATGCACTGCACCAATACACCATACCATATGTACCAATATGCACCAATAAAGAAATGCACCAAAATGCACAAAAAGCACCAAAAGCACCAAAAATGCACAGTCATCACATTTTTTAAATAATAAAATGATGACGTCTTCTTCTTCTCTCCTCTGCTCTGCTGGGCCGATTTTTCTGGCTGTCTTCTTGCTTGATGTTATTTATTAATAAAAGGGCACACACTGCGTCCGCTTTTTATTATTTATATGGCCAGCAGGGCCAACTCAGGTGGTCCACTGCTGGGCATGGATGCCACTTAAAAAACAGTGGTCCGCAAGGCAGATACCACAGGCAACAATGGTCGGTCCCAGCAGAGATGCCAGGCCACAGAACGTGTGGTCCATATGTGGTGCTAGGCCACAGAACGTGTGGTCCATATGGTGCATCAGTGCAGGCAGGAGGCAGCAAAGGTGCGGGCACACAATTCGCAGCACCTGCACACTTCCCTCGGGCACAAAAGAACAATGGTCCATGAGTGGGGAAGGAAGGACAAGCAGATCAGCCGGCAGGGGCGCAAGGGTACACATCAAAACAAAGTAATGCACGGTGAGGGGCGCAGGAGAGCGAGCCGAGAAAGCTCGTCCCTAGCGTACGTCATCCCCCCCATGTCACCTCCCCTACCCTTGCCCTTACCCGTATTTACACAATTTACAACTTTACAGATTCGTCGCTACGTCTTGTCTTTTCCATTCCCTCTAATTCCAAATTCGTCCCCAATCCCTCCCAAGAAGGGAGGGATGGAATATCAACAATGTCTCACCCACGTCCTGATGCGTCTTACATTCCAAACATTTGCACAAAACTGGTGTGGAGTCTTATCACCGAGGTGAGTGGATGCAGATGGTGCGAAGAGATTTTCATCCTAGCTATCTATCTATAATTCCAGTAATCTCTGTGTGTTTGTTTGTACGTTTGTACGTTTGTACGTTTGTACGTTTGTTTGTCTGTGACCGCTGTTTCTCGACAACCACGGGTCCGATATACTTTAAACTTGCCAGGTATATTGCTGGGGACCCGAGGATGTGCCTTTTCAAGGTTTCATATTAATCGGACAATTACTTACCGAGCTATGTCCAAAAAACGATTCAACCAATCAGAGAGCAGCGAGCTATCGCGTGTGCCGAACGCGGCGGACACACTCTGCCTCGGATGGCACATTTGAGAGCGTATTCATTTATTTCACGTTTGCAAACTATGTTGGCGCTATGTTGGCGTTAAACTATGTTTTAAAACTAATAAAAACCCCGGGGGGGTTGTCACTGTACTCGCAAGCCGTTCGCCGTTCGCTTTGGCGTTGCGAATGGACCAAAACATTTCATGCACCAAACCATTTCATGTAAAGCGTTCGCCGTTCGCTTTGGCGTTGCGAATGGACCAAAACATTTCATGGACCAAACCATTTCATGTAAATAGAGGGGGGGATATAATTTTAGATATAGATATAGTACGGGCATGCCCTAGTACTTCTAAATGACATTAACACTTTAACTCTACCCGGGGTCTTGCCCTGCCAATCCATTAGCCACTTTACACTATGCGGTTCTAAAAACCAATTCCCATTGACCATACTGTGGCGCTCTCCAATTTTGGGGTCTCACTCCCCCGATTCTTCAACCTGTGCCCTCGCACAATTTCAGGGCTGGGTCTTGTGGCTCACCAGCAGGTCCGCTCACCTGCACATCTCCGCCACTGCAGTTGCCACCCGAGCTTACCTAGCTCCTCACACTATCCTTGGGAAGGCCCTCTGGCATCGGGCTACCCGGGTCCTCTCTCGGGATCCACGGGCCCTACTGAACTCTACTTGGCTCCCAGAGCCTACCTGCGGCCTCACCTGGCCGACAGACTACCAGTGGCGGAGTGCTCAACCAACCACACACACTAACAGGCCACATGCCCAGCCATTCCACACACTAATGCACCCAACAAAACACTTCTGTACTACTACACGCACCACAGATGTCAATATCCAACCACAATTTACCTACTCCCTCTACCTACTTTTAAACTACCCTCCCTGGGTACTCGTGAAGAGGTCCATCCTTCCCCCATCCACTCCTTCGCACCATACACTCCACTCCATGTATTCCACACTCCTCACTCCACACCATTCATTCCACACACCTGTACTTCACCTGCACATCATGCGGGTTAAACACTCAACACACACACACACAGCTTTCTCGAGCATTGCCTAATTTCACCAGCACTACCGGGAATCTCATTCATTCCAATTCCTCATTTCATCACGCTCACGACAAAGAACTTCCATACGCAATGCCTTATTTCATCCGAAACCTCATGCTCACACACACAGCATCATTTAAGCTATCTATTTCCCCTAATATTTGTGCTCCCCGCCATCCCTTATACTAAGCACTCCCTCGTCATTATAATCCACCTACTCTACTCTACGTCCCCACTACAGGTACAAAAGTCACTACTTAAATCTTGGTCACCTATGGTCATTTTCGAGATCCTAACATTATCCTAACCCTCCCGGGCTAGTTTGTACTGCCACCCCATAATCTATTGCTCCTCTGCCCCAAAATGGATGTGAGGGATGGTAGGTCTACCATCCCTCTACATCACTATCGCCATTACTATCGCTATCCGTTCTCTGAACTACGAGCCTCTCGGGGAAATACATTTTTTTACAGCTCAGCTTCGAAAAGCCGAGCAATGTATACTGTGGTTTGTCTCCTGCAGGTTGGGTCCGTCCGGCATTCAGATTCAGGGGAGGAGGTCTTGTCGGACCAAGGCTCTAAGCACCATCCCTATGCAGGGCCTTGCGCTCGCAAGCGCGATTGCCCAGCCTTCCCCGGCTGGAGCGCCGCCACCACAAGGGGGCGCCGTTCCGAACCCTCCTACCTCCCCTCGAACCGGGCCGGTCGCCTTGCCTGGCAAAATGCGCACCGACCGTGCAGGGTGGGACCCGGCCCGAATCGTGCACGGTGCTCCATGCAGGAGCGACGCGGCACCGATCCCCGCCGGCCCCCGCCACACACAAAGTGCACCACGCCCCGAGAGCTCGCGTCGGCTATACGTCGGCCTAACCGCTGCCCCGGTCAACGTCGATGCTCCACTCGCATGCTCACACCATGCGTTCCTTTCGTTACTCACACATCCCATACACTCCGTCACACACCTCTCTCGCACACACCCTGACGCACTCATCCTACTCACACACTCCATCATCACACACACCTCCGTTATGCACTCTGTAACACTCCCGGGTGTGCACTCTGTTGCACACCCACTCAGCGCACACCTACCCATGGGTGTGCAATGCCTCATCGCACACCCAATCACGCACTCTGGTGTGCTCTCCCGCACACTTGCCACAACCAACTCAGGTGTGCATCCTCACACACGCTCCTCATCCAAATCCATCTCACTCTCTGTGTCGCACTTCTCACTCTCACTCCCTTACTCTGTTACACACTCACTCTCCAGCGTGCACCTTTTCCTCACACGCGCGCCATTTCCACTCACGCCGCGCACAAAGGACCTTCCACGAACGCCCGGGTGCCCTCTGGATCCCAAGCGCGCGAAAAATCCTTTCGCGCCAAACACTTTTGCGCCAAATCTTTTAGCACCATATATTACCCTTTTCACCTTGGCGCTTCCTCCTCTTTGCTCCACCACCTGCAAACTTTCATTTGGGTTATGCAGCATGACATCATGATGTGAACACCGACTTTGTACAACTCCCATCTCCTCCTTCCGCGAGTGCTTTTCTAAGTCCGGCGTCTCTTCCATTTCAATTTCGACTATAATTAATTCCTTTTCTTTTTCCTCGACGGCCGCTGGCGCACATAACATCAAATTTTCTAATTCTGCGGTCGTCGGCTTCTCTATCCCACTGGTCGCGATTTCTACCCCGGTCCACGTGACATTGCCTTGCTCAACTTCGCTCAACCCGCGCTCCTCTAGCCGCGTTACCTCGTCGCGTACCCGTGTGCCTCTCCCGCGCAACTCGCGGTCTCTTTCCCTCTCCAATGCTTTTATTTTATACGAGGCTTTGTCCCTCGCTAACCCCTCATTAATTTCTCGGGCTTGGCCACCCATGTCCTCCAATTGACCCCCTAATTTGTGCTCTAATCCCCCCAATTTACTTTCTAAGCCCCCAATTTGGCTTCCCAATTGCTCTCCCATTTTGTTTTCCAATTCTTTCATTTTTGCCCTTGATTTGTCCCCCTCTACTCTCAATTGGTTACTTTGCGCATCTATCTTTTCCTCTTGGATGTCCATTCTCCCATTTATTCTATTTATGTCATTCTTTTGGGTGCCCATTATTTCCTTCATTTCCCGGGTTTCGTCCTTCATTTCTTTGGTGGATTTTTCATTCATTTGTTTTATTTCCGCCATGAATTGCGCCATGAAGGCTTGCATGTCGACCACCCCCATTTGTGCAGCGGGCGCGGCCCTCGTCGCCATGTGCGAGGCGCCGCCATTTTGTGCGCCTGCAACCCCTACTGCTGCATCCTCATTAATTTCCTCCTCTATCTCTCCCACTTCTTCCCTGGGGTCCTGGGTTGATTCTAACTCTTCTTCTATTTCCCCCACCGGCATCCGATCGCCTTGGTTATCCATGGCACGATTTAATTTGGTTGTTTAAATAAAATTTCGACCACTCGTAATTTTGACCAAATTTTTTCAAAAGATAAAATATTTGGTTCAGGTCCAAATCCCACTCCTGACACCAATTGTTGCGGATCTCAGGGGTCGGCTCTCCCCTTATAAAGGTGGGGTTAATCCCCTTGTCTTTTTAGCTGGCCGTCCCGAATCCTTGGGAAGTTATAACGCTCCTTCCGGTCGGTATTAGCTAGGGTCATTGGTCAAGGTAGTCCCAAATACCTACCTACTAACCCGACCGTAAGGCAAGGAAATAACTCCCACCCGAGCCGCACCATTAGTGGATACGCCGAGCGAAGCGAGCCGTGACTCGGGCCGTTAACAATGACTACACCCGATTATAGCGGTTCCGAATCATGCCACAGGTACTCAATTGAAAGAAAGGACGGATGCGATCGGATTAGGGAAAACCAAGAAAGAACAAGGTAATTTATTTACAAACCAACAAGAAGAGGAAAGGAAAGAATATACAGGAAGAAGAAGAAGGAGAAGGACACAGGGCAGTCTTATAACAGTCTTACTCTACGACCCCAGACAAACAGACACACTCACACGGGGATTGTAGCTGGTAGGGTGGAATATCCAGGTAGATGGTCCAGGCTCCAGTCGACTCCGTCCAGGCTCCGGTGCCGCGGGCGAAACCCGGCCGGCAGCTCTGCGTATCGTTGGACGCGAGCAGACCTTACATATGGCGGGGAGGGGGGGTGGGGGGGATGGGGGGGGGGGACTGGGATGCTTCGGCGTACTTAATAAATGGATTGTCGTGCTAAACGCACCCTCTCCAAGTCCTTTCAAATGCGTTTGCAATGAGCGCCGCCGTATAGCCCTTTCGCCACTGCCGTGTGCACGCAAGTCCTGTGTAGGCGAGCTCTCTCACGCAGTCCTCCGAAAGCAGTCCTCCTTACAATAGCGCCGCCGTATATCTTCTGTAGGCGAGCTCTCTCACGCAGTCCTCTCAAGTCCCCTCAAGTCCGTAATAGGGCTTTGCGCTCGCGCTTTTATAACGCGAGCCAAGATTACTCCGCCAGCCAAAAAGCCACGCCCTTCGGCGAGCTCACCTCAGCCCTGGTTGGTCGTTGAGGGCTTACCGGCCACGCCCTGATGGTGAGTTGACGTGGCCACACCTTGTTCTTGGCGTCCCGCCCCCTTCTTCCTCGAGCCTGACCGCATGGTTAATGGCGGCGCCTGAGCGAACGCTGAGGCACCGACTGTAGGGGCGCGTAATGGCGTTGCTTGGAGAGGGAGGTCGCAAAATGGACGAAAGGGGCCTACTCCTTATTTGATTGGTGCAACGCAGATGCAACTATTGGATATACGGCCTTATCTAAAACACATAATAATGAAATAACTGAGTTCTAAGGTGGCCTACGTGTTGCTTATGGACTAACTAGGGGTGCAACCTTTAACTTTAAATGTCATATTTACAAGTGATTATTTATTTACAAAAGTGTGGGTTCTAAAACCACAACAATATTTAGCTCCATGAATGCCGCCATCTTTAACTTCACTGACGCTACCATCTTTAGCTCCAACGACGCCCTCCAAGTGAACCCAACACAGTCCTCACACAGGCATCGTGTGGGTATCAGGTAAATTGTTATTTCTCTGCTTTGTCTCGTCATCCATCCTGGTCTCTTTACTCTCTGGTATGAGTCGTGTTAACTGTGGTAACTGCTAACCGAGTTAAGCTGATCAAGATATCATGGGTGTGAGTGGGTGGTCATGGTACAATTGATTGTATTGTTGAATTACTATAATATGTGAATTACTTAACTTGCTGAGCAGTTGGATATGTAGCGATTTTATAATTAAGTGTTTGTATGCATTTATTTAAGCAAGGCGGTGATTCTCATTCTGGGGTTAGTATTTTTTAAAATCTAACTTGATAATAATCAATTTTACGGAGCTTCTCTATGGGCTCCCACTGGCCTCGTTCCCCATTTGAAACAAATCAGTCACTCGCCTCTCTCTCTGTTGCCGCCTTTTAGCTTTTCCAGCTGACACTCCCGCCGGCAAAACCCTCCATGCCGGTCACCCTTTTTCTTCTTCTTCTTTACCAGTTCCACACCTGTCCCCTACATGCAGATATTGCCTCCAACTGGCAGCCTTCAGGGAGGGGGATCACTGAACTTCTCCATGGCCCCTCACCGACCGCGTTCTTCATCGCATAATCAGGTGCTTGCCTCCCTCGTCATCCACACGCAGACCACGCCGGCCGCACGCACTTCTTCTTCTTTACCTCTCGTTTTCCACTTCCTTTGCTCAAAATGCACAAAGTTCTGCCGCATGAAATTATGTAGAGGCCTCGAAGGGGGAATAGAAGGTAGATAAGGAAGGCCTTGTAACAGAAGAATCAAAACTGTAAGAAAATAAGGAAAAAGTAACTATTCTGGACCCACAGCTGGCCTGACAGGTCAGGGAGATACACCTCAAGTGTCCTTCCCTTATTGCATAATCTTTCCACAATATTATTGGATACTATCAAACACAATAAACCCCGTGAACATAACACAAGGCCATACTCGAATAACCAAATTGTCCATAGCATGGACAGACTGCAAAAAAGCTTTTGATGGTGTCCCACATCTATGGATGATACCATGCATGCAATTTTACAAGACCAATCCCCAAATAATCAAACGTAGAGAAAACAATGGAGCTTTGGAATACCGCATTGACATTACAGCACTTAGAAGGAAAGATCAAAAAAGCCGTATTGAAGATACATCGAGGAATCTTCCAGGGAGACAGTCTTTCACCCCTCCTGTTTTGCCAGGCCCTGGACCCACTGAGCAACTTCATTGATGAACAAGGAGATGGATACACCCTGATATCAAATAAGAGAACGTCCAAAGAGACAAACAAAGGTGACACATCTACTTTACATGGATGATTTAAAAGTCTTTGTACTAAACGATGAAAAATTGGCAGAACAACTCAAATTAGTGAAACATTACACCGACATTCAAGTGCAATTTGGCCTGGATAAGTGTGCCAAGTGCACATTCGTAGAAGGTAGACCAACAAAAATGGAAAACATAAAAATTGACACAAATACAACAATACAGGAGCTAGACAACGAAACATCATACAAATAACTCAAAGTAGAAGAGTGCCACCAAATATGTCACAAACAAATGCGCATAACAATTACCAAAGAATACCTGCATAGAATGAGGCTCATCCTGAAAACATACCAAACTCCAAGGAACAAAATCAAAGCCATACACCAAATCACAATACCAATATTCCAGTACAGCTGCGGAATAATAAAATGGCCACAATCAGAAATCAATAAACTGGATATCAAAACAAGAAAACTCGTCACCATCCACAAAATGTTTTACAAAAGCAATGCATCCCAAGAATGTACCTGCAGAGACAAGAAGGTGGTAGCAGCCTGATGGAACTCGACCAAGTGCACAGAATGACAACTGTAGGATTAGCTGAAACACAAAAAGTGCAACAGACTACCGAATCCAATATGTAAGAAAACATATTTCCAAGGACAAACTAGACAAACCAGAAAAAAAGACAACAAACCAGACAAGGTATCTCAAACCCACCTAGCAAAAAATTTCCAAGGACAGGTGTGAATGGAAAATGTCACACAAGAAACCGAAACAACGAGTACAGCCCCAACAATTGCAAAAAAGAAGAAAGATAAATATAAAATCAAATATCAACAGATATACACCAACAACTGGGAAAACGATAAAAGAGCAGGACGGTATATATAAAAAAGAGTTGGACAGATTGGGAGTAGACAAAGAATGCTCTTTGGAAAGAAGAGGTCAGCTCAACTGGGATGGAGAACTTATCATTATAAATGCCCAAGATCAAGGACAATACACCAATGGCTTTAAGAAAATGGTGGGACTGAGTCAATCAGATAAGTGTAGGCTCTGTAAAGTAGAAACACAAAGTACGAGCCACCTCTTATCGGGAGGTTAAAAAAAACTCATGTCAGAGCAGCTGTACACCCAAAGGCAAAACAACGTATGTCGAGTAATCCACTGGCACATAAATATCCCAGGTCCAGAAAACTTGTGGAAACATGAACCAAAAGGAATTACCCAAAAGGAATAAATAAAGCATTGCAATTGGATATAGTACTGAGGTACAAAAAAGAAAAGAAGGCATTACTAATTGAGGTGTCAGTGTCCATCGATTTTGGCCTAAACAATGCAGAAATTAAGCAAATGAACAAATACCAAAACCTCAAAAATGAAGAGCAAAGATCCTGGAAGCTTAAGAGCGCCGAAGTTGTGCCATTGATTTGTTGGAGTAACACAAATGATAAAAAAGAACATTACAGAAATCTTAAAAACCAGCCCTGGGAATATTACTCCAAAAAAACTGCAGTTGGAAGCTGTACGGAGCTCGGTGACGATCATAAAAAGAGCCCTGGGAACAAAACTTTGAGAAAAATAAAACTTCATAAACTGGTCCGTGAACCATGATCCCTTACTGAAACGGAGGTGGATACTTCGAGACCTGGGAGGACTCCGTTCCACCTCCTGAAACCCGCACATGGAGATAACAACCAATGACACACACACACTCATACAATACACACACACACACACACACACACACATATATATATATATATATATATATATATATATATATATATATATATATATATATTGTTACGGTTTTGCCATAAAGCCAAACCCCCCTATAATTATTTGCACGACAACATGTAGCCTGCAGTAGTTAGTTATTTCTTATTGAATGTAAAGATTAGCCCTTTCCCATTGTGTAGTAATGAAAACCAAATATGCGTTGAGAGTTAGGCAGGATCTTCAAACCTTCGTTGGTTAAGGGAAGCCATTACTAATTTGCAGGAAGGCGTGGCCAAAAGCGGCGCCCTGAATGAAAGGGGGAAGGAGGACTGAAACCTTCTGAGGAGGAGGAAGGATTGACGGCCAGCACGTGACCAACCTCAGCCAATAGGAGGCTGTGGGACATTTGGGGAGTTTTTGGAGGCAGGTAAATACCCCCGCCCATCGACCACGATGGCCTCTTGCTTTGGACTTCGCCGAGGACACACCTGAGCTCTTGCCTTTTTGCCATGCCCACAACGAGACCTCGCTTGCTTTTTCATTTCTCCCACGCTTCTTCGCCGATCTCTTGCGCCGTTCGGCTGACCTGCAAGCGTTGGCTTTCTACACGACTCACCTGAGCTGAAGTTTGTCTGCCTGCGTGGCAGCTTGTCCAACCCGTGCTAAGTTTGTCCATCCTGACTTCAAGGCGGCGGTTCGTCCTTCGGACATTAGCACATTGAACTGCATGTCCGGATCGAGGATCGGACTGTGGACACCACGTGGCCATTGAGGCAATCCCAGCAAGCACGTACATCGGTACACCCTTAACCAGTGTGTGAGAGTGAGTGTGAAGGCGCCAAGTCGGGTTTATAGAAGGTAAGACTTGATAAGCTGTATCTTTTGTCTATTCTCTGTGCCTTCTAAATAAAAGGCTGTACATTTCGTTGTTACATTCCAACCTGTTCGGGTACGTCTTTTTTCCATTGGCCTAGCATCATCCGAGAACGAATTTGGCTGTTTGAATCAGGTCCGTAAATCATGTAAGGTAACGCCGCTTTTCACACCGTGCAAATCCGCTCGGCACCCATAAGGTGTGTGAAAGTGAGGGTTCGAACCCCGGTTTCTCCGGTCACGTGACTTGAAGGTACAGCAATACCCCGTTTTACGCCATTTCGACCTACGTCAAATCCGACTTTACGCCACTCTTCTAGAGTAAATTTCAGTTCAGCGAACGTCATTATGTGCGACTTTACATCACTCCGACATCATAATAGGAGGATGTGAAAAAAATATATTTAAAATAAATAAAATAGTGCATAAAAATTAACAATAAAAGAAGCTAAAAAAAACAATTTAAAATACAATAAAAATCACATTAAAATATATAAAAAAATGTATGTATACATACACGTAGCTGCAGGTTCTCATTCAAAACAAAGGCAACGCCATATGCATTTCGTCCTGTGCTGTGGTCGCGTGCTTGCTTTGCCTTTCGCTGTTATTTTTGTGATTATTCCTTTACTATGGAGAGGTTCCTTTACTGTGTAAAACAACCAACGCAACGTGGCAACGGCGAAACATGACGACGATGCCGGCTCGGACGACCGTGACCGTGTCATGCCTCGAGCCGGGGTGCCTCGTCAGGCACATTTTTTTTTTTTTTTTTTTTTTTTTGTATACTGAATCGAGGCTCGTGAAAGAGCTAACATTTTTTTCACAAACAAATCAACCAGACAAACAAAATATACAAAAAGAGGGAGCGGAAGACAAGATGGGGAGAGAAGGGGAAGCACACAACCACAACATTTGAGAGCAGGGAGAAGTGTGGGAGGGAGATGCCTCGCCGGCATCCGGCATCGACGAACCGATCGACATGTTCATGTGCACATGTGCATGGATTTGCAAATGCCTGCCTGTACGTCATCGTTTCTGCGTATATCGCATCATCCAAAAAAAAAGAAGCAAGCAACTTCGGCCGCTAGAGGAAAGATGGGGCATGCCTACGACTAGGAGGCGAGCATCGATCCCCGGGGCGGCCGGGTTCACGGAACGCTGAGCTCGTTCGTTCGTCACAGATGACACGACACGACCACCGGTGAAACTGCTCGGACACGTTGGGTAAAGCACGCCGTGGTGAAGCGGGCCGCGGAGCCACTCGGCACACAAGCCAGCTCACGGTCGACACGTCCGTGCCGGTCAACCTGCTCGAGGAGAAGACCCGACTGATAGAAAACAACGGAGGGACTCCCGACGGGGAGCGGCATAGATTCAGGGTGAATCCGCAGCCTCCTCCAGTTATTTACTCTAGTTTTATGGTGTTTGTCTTCATTTTAAGGCATTACGCCCGGTTTACGTCAAAAACCGAGTTACGTCACGGCTTATGGAACCAATTAATGACGTAGGCCGGGGTATTGCTGTATTTGGGAATATTGACCAGTAAACTCTTCGGCACGTGGATGGGAGATTGGCGATCGGAATTGCTTAGCAATCCGTCAATCACGAGTTTAGTAGTCGTGGATGGCGGCCTCAGTGGAACCGGAGTTCGTGGGGGAAAGGGGCATAAACCCCCTTTGTACGTCGACCAACCCGGGATCCGCAACAATATATATATTTTTTATCTCCAATTGTTTATTTGTTCGATGCTTAATTTCAGAGTACATTGAGACATAAAACTGCGTAAATTTCAATAAAAACTGGAAAAATTGAGGTGTTCTAAAACTTTTGACCAGTAGTGTCTACATATATATATAGATATATATATATATATATACATATATATATATATATATATATATATATATATACATATATATATATATATATATACATATATATATATATATATATATATATATATATATATATATATATTGTTACGGTCCGCGGATTAGATGTTATTTTACCGAGCGGAGGTATAACCGCGGCCGAACAGTTGTTCCCCACTAAACCCGATTCACCCAACGTTGGCCGTATCGCGCCACAGCTACTCAATCTGGAAAACTCTAAAGCGACCGAATGCAAAGAGGAAGAAGACGTACAGAAGAGTAACGGGATTTATTATTATTTACACACATAAGCAAAAAGAGCAGTCACGATTATTTACAGGGGACATGAGACGCAGGTGACACAATGAAAATTACTAGCTTATACAGACTTAGTTACTACCCAGGACAGAACAAACAAAGACGACTCACACGGGGAATTGCAGAGTGGATTGGCTGGAAGGAGGTGTGTGGCTGGAGGGGGAGGACGGCACGGAGCTGGCTGGAGCTTGATCCCGCACGGGACGTCGGGCTGGACCTCGACGGCCGCTGATGCCACCGATTCTGTCGTGTGCACGGGATCACGGGTCGGATCACGGGTCGGATCACGGGTCGGATCACGGTCGGAGCCGACGCGCTGGTGGGGGGTCTGGCGTGACGGGTTCTCTCCTCTCTCTTTCTTTTGTCCAACCACTCTTTCTCCAATGCAACCACTCAACACAACCACTGACCACCCCTGACGACCAACTCAGCTCTTGTCATGGACCTCTCTTTTCAGACTCATCTCCTTGTCTCAGTCAAAGCGCATCTCTTCTCTGACGACCCAGCTCTTTTTGGACTCATCTCTTATGGGTTATATATAGCCCCACCCTTGAACCTTTGCGAACCTCCCTGATCGCTCTTCCTCCGCCCTCTCAAACCAAACCCCTCGTGCTTGGTTGGTTGTTCGGGGCCGGGCCACTCCTCCCCTCTATGACGAGGTGGAGACACGCCCTTCTTCTCCGACCCTGCCTCGTGGTCAATGGCGGCAATTGGAGGGGATGTAATTGGCAATGGCAATTGAGGCCTGGCAATGACGAAAGGGGAAATGGAGGTTTTTGGGAACGGGAATGAAGGGAATCTACTCTTATTTCACTCGGTGCAATGGAGTGTCATTCTAATGGAAGACAAGGCCTTACTCTAAAACACATAATAAGATATAAGCTACTGAACAAGGGTTTTATCGTGTCGTGCAATGTGGTGTTTATGGAATAACTAGGCACACCTGAGCTCCTCACCACATACAAGGCTTTCATCCGCAGCTCAATGGAATACTGTTCTCCCCTATGGGCTGGTGCTCCTGTCTCACACCTGGCTCGGCTTCACGCTGTTGAATCCAAAGCTTTCAGAATCATTGGAATCTCCCGCGATGAAGCTATCTCTGAGGGCCTTTCACTCACTCACCGCAGGCAGGTAGGTGGTCTTTCTGTCTTCTACCGACTCCCCTCCGGCCCTGCTCCCCCAGCTCTCTCTGTGCTCTGTCCCCCAAATATTCCTACAGGTCGCACAAGATCTGCCAGCCACCCTCTGATGGTTAAACTGCCGAAATCTCGGCTCTCTGCTCACCTTCACTCTTTCATTCCTCTTTTCTCCCGCCTCTGGAACAAACTCCCACACTCACTTCAATCACACTCCTCCCTCCAGGTCTTCAAAACAGCTGTTCACCACCATCTCTTATCTTCCCCCATCCAAAACCTTGATCTTTTCTACCCCCACTAATTCACCCCAGATCCACCTTGTTTGAAATTCCAACTTCTTTCCTGGAAGTCTTGGCAGTGTCCATATGTTTTATACCTCTCCCACCCCCCCCCCCTTCCCATGCCTCCCCCCCAAAGCCCTCTCCCTCCCACAGTTCTCTCGATGTCTCCATGTCTCTCGGTCCCTGCTCTCAAATGTTGTGTTTGTGTCCTTCCCCCTCTCTCCCCATCTTGTCTACCGCTCCCGATGTTATTTGTTTTGTGTGTCTGTTTGTCTTTCTGTGTGATTAATGTTCGCTCTTTCACGAGCCTCGATCTTGTATACAAAAAAAAAAAAAAAAAAAAAAAAAACTACCGAGACGCCCTTTGACCTTCACACTACGGAGGTATTTACAAGGAATCATTACATTTTACAGAGGGTGATATTTAGAACAATTTACTATACAATACAACACAATAAAAAAAACACAAACCTCATATCCGCAACAATATATATATATATATATATATATATATATATATATATATATATATATATATATATATACTACATGACAAAAAGTATGCAGACACCCCTTCTAATTAGTGTATTTGGCTGTTTCAGCCACACCCATTGCTGACAGTTATATATAATCAAGCACATAGCCATGAGTACATTCAAGTGTAAGGTGTGCACAGAGGGAGCTGCAGATGGAGGAAAGGTTGAGTTGGATCTCGGAGATGGC
Source organism: Myxine glutinosa (assembly GCF_964187855.1). Classification (NCBI taxonomy): domain Eukaryota; kingdom Metazoa; phylum Chordata; class Myxini; order Myxiniformes; family Myxinidae; genus Myxine; species Myxine glutinosa. The sequence continues at coordinate 336,933,668 of NC_136261.1, forward strand.
GTGAAGCTGGAAGGTGTGAAAACATTTTGCTACCTAGGAGACATGTTGAATGGAGAAGGTGGATCAGACTCGGCAACGGTTGCTAGAGTGAGATGTGCATGGCAGAAGTTTCGGGAACTGAGTGGTGCGCTAATGAGGAGGGGAGTGTCGTTGAAGCTGAAGGGAAAGGTGTATGCTGCATGTGTGAGAAGTGTTAAGATTTATGGGGGCGAGACATGCGTAATGAACGTAGAGCAGCAACGAAGGCTGGAAAGGGTGGAAATGCGAATGGTTCGGTGGATGTGTGGAGTATCGTTGAGAGAGAGGAAGACAAATGATGAATTACAAGAGATGATGGGAATAGAGCCTGTGATGGATGCTGTGAAGAGAAACAGGTTGAGATGATTTGGTCATGTGTTGAGGAAGGATGAAAGTGACTGGTTGAGAAGAATGATGGAAATGAATGTAGAAGGAAGTAGAGGACGGGGAAAACCGAGATAGACTTGGCTAAAGGTGGTGGAAGAAGAAATGCGGGCAAGGGGGTTAACAAGAGGCAATGCAGAAAATATGGCAAAATGCAGAAGATTGTCATGGGGCCTGCAGAGCTAACCCCCACTCCAGCAGGGAAATGGCCTTAAAATGCCTGTTGTTGTGTTGTATAGCCATGCAATCTCCATAGACAAACATTGGCAGTAGAATGGGCCATACTGAAGGGCTCAGTGACTTTCAACGTTGCACCATCATAGGATGCCACTTTTCCAACAAGTGAGATCATCAAATTTCTGCCCTGCTAGAGCTGCCCAGGTCAACTGTAAGTGCTGTTATTGTGAAGTGGAAACATCTAGGAGCAACAACAGCTCAGCCACGAAGTGGTAGACCACACAAGCTCACAGAACAGGACCGCCGAATGCTGAAGCGCCTAGCATGTAAAAATTGTCTGTCTTTGGTTTCAACACTCACTACCGAGTCCCAAACTGCCTCTCGAAGCAACGTCAGCACAACAACTGTTCGTAGGGAGCTTCAGGAAATGGGTTTCCTTGGCCGAGCAGCCGCACACAAGCCTAAGATCACCATGTGCAATGCTGGGCGTCGGCTAGAGTGGTGTAAAGCCCACCGCCATTGGACTCTGGAGCAGTGGACACGCGTTCTCTGGAGTGATAAATCACACTTCACCATCTGGCAGTCTGACGGACTAATCTGGGTTTGGCAGATGACAGGAGAACGCTACCTGCCCGAATGCATCGTACCGACTGTAAAGTTTGGTGGAGGAGGAATAATGGTCTGGGGCTGTTTTTCATGGTTCTGGCTGGGCCCCTTAGTTCCAGTGAAGGTATGCTACAGCATACAATGACATTCTAGATGATTGTGTGCTTCCAACTTTGTGGCAACAGTTTGGGGAAGGTCCTTTCCTGTTTCAGCATGACAGTGCCCCCATGCACAAAGCGAGGTCCATACAGAAATGGTTTGTTGAGATCGGTGTGGAAGAACTTGACTGGCCTGCACAGAGCACTGATCTCAACCCCATCGAACACCTTTAGGATGAATTGGAACGCCGACTGCGAGCCAGGCCTAATCGCCCAACATCAGTGCCCGACCTCGCTTATGCTCTTGCGGCTGAATGGAAGCAAATCCCCTCAGCAATGTTCCAACATCTTGTCTCGAGGAAAGCCTTCCCAGAAGAGTGGAGGCTGTTATAGCAGCAAAGGGGGGACCAACTCCATATTAATGCCCATGATTTTGGAATGAAATGTTCAATGTTCGGGTGTCCGCATACTTTTGGTCATGTCGTGTATATATATAATCGGAAGAAATTAAATAAATAGTGGACGTAGCTTCAAGACGGTCGATCTTTAATTTTCAGACTAGCTTTTTACCAACAGGTCTTCTTCTTTGTCTATAAGAACAAAGAACAACTTTTTATTCTACTTCTCTTATATGCATGCCTGCTGTTCTTGGAGACTAAGAAGAAGAACTGTTGGTTGAAAGCTTGTCTGAAAATTAAAGATCGACCGTCTTGAAGCTATGTCCACTACATATTTAATTTCTTCTGATTATTTTTTAATGCAAATGAGGCACCCTGCCCATATTGTGGAGTTTCTGCTATTTCTCACAGTTTTATATAATTGTCGCGCAAACCCTTCGGTTAATACCAGGGCTCGCGGAGGACCGAACGGCTTTAATGGAGGCAACGACCAAATACGGATTTTGCTATAAAAGCACGGGAGAAAGAAAGGAAGAGGAAGAAGTGGCAAAAGCACGTACCTGTAGAGGGAATGAACTCAAACGGGAATCCGGGTTTAAAAAGGAAATGGAAAATAATACAAGGATTTATTTACAAGGATAGCGGGACAGGGAAATACGCGATGATAAATAAAATGTCCTCATCGGGACGTCCCGACTCACACTTCGGATACAGCACAGGGGAAATGAATTACAAAAATAACCGTCCGTCGTGTCATGGTTCGTGGGTGCGAGCTTATCTGCCTGCAGTCTTGTCCACCATCCAACGCGGCTCCAAGCTCCGGCGCGAGGAAGCGCTCCGTCCACTTCGCCCACACGCTCCACCAGGCCCGAGCAACCCGCCCCACTCCAGGTGCCTCGTCGACCGCCCACGAGGTCCGTTCGCTCACAGCACCAAAAGCACCGAGCACCGAGAAGATGGCGAACCCACGACCTCGAGGACCTCTGAAGACGAAGAGCCAAGAGCCAAGGACGAACAACGACAAGCGAAGGGCCAGCACAACACAATACCAAGCGCGAACCGTCAGCACGACTCAATCCCCCAGAGTGAAGCGTCCAGAATCCTGCCAGCGAGTCCTTTTGTCACTTGGCATGTGATGTCAGTTTTGGCGCGCCACCAACCAGAGCCTCGTAGCATCCCGCCGTCTCCTGAACCGTCTCGCGCCTTCTGCGCTGATTGGTTCCAACCAACCAATTGATTCCAACCAATCACACGTTCCCTGTGGCGTGGTTACAGCTCGTCTCACGCGATGTTGCTCGGCCAACTGGTGGTGCGGCTGGCGGCGGCCACCCGGCGGTGCCCCGATCTGGCTTCCTGCCTGTCTTCTGCCAAGGTCATTGTAAGGGAAGGGGAATTATTTAATGTTGCACTAAAGGGCCTATCTAAGTGTTTATATGAGTATGCCTTGCCATAAGGGACAAAGGTTTGGCGACAGGGGGAAACGACGAACAAAGGAATCTTACCCATAATCCCTGCACTATTTAGCATGCCCTGCTCCCTCGTAGCGGGGACATCAATACGGCTTATACCGACAAACCCGGGCTAACATAGAACTTATTACAGGTAGATTCCCTATCACGACAGTCAGATACCTACCTATACAGATCTATCTGGCTCTAGATATTCCTCTACCCCCAGACATAACACAGCCCCCCCCCCCCCACCCCCTAGAACCATAGCTCCTGCTAGGTTCACTGCAGGTGCTGCCATTCCAGTCTTACCACTTACTGTCTCACACTTAATTAACCTACAAAATAAAGCAGGAGGGCTGTGGGAAGAGAGCCGGACTTCCTACCTATTCTCATTAACATGCTAATCCCCTTAACAATCATGCAAATATGTACAATGATTTCATTTCGTCGCTCCTGTGGAGGGAGGAAACAAACAAACAAACACTCAAAATCTACCTTAACCACCAACTTTAACCTTAACCAAAAATTCTAAAAACTCTAATAAACATTTGTACAAACCCAATCTACAGAACGCGTCCCCCGGTGGATGCCACAAGACGCAACCTTACCTGTGTGGCCATCCCAATGCACCCCTAAATTTCCGTGGGCCCTGTCCAGGTGTTACAGGTGAGTGACATGGCTCGGTGGATTTTGCCCTCATTCAAACAACACAAACCCCTTAACCACTCATACTCATTCCATAAATCATCACCACACAAAAATCATTACAAGCACGTATTTCACCCCCCTGCAGGACCATGGCGTTGTTGTCGTATACATGTGTGTGCATTTCCCTCCTAGGCAGCGGGGAGGTACTGCACAAGTAAGATGGTGGGGGCGCTTCAGGCTGTGGTGCCCGCAGTCCCAAAAACAAGTCACTTGACTCACAAGTTCATTGCCCCCCCCCCCCCTTTACCTGTTGTCCCCATGACAGCCCAACAGCCCTTTCTGCCATTACCCCGCCGGTGAGGATCTCCAAACCCCAGGCTCCTCTGTGGCCTCCTACTTCAGCGCAGCTACACGGGTCGCCGGGAGTCTCCCTTACCCCACGTCGCCCAAACAGACCCTCCACCGACGAGCTCCAATTTCCAGGTACTACTGGCTGCCAGGGGTAATTGCCCAAGAGGGGGGCCGCAGGCATCGCTCCTCAGACCTTGATCTGTACCTGCGGACACACACACCTTCTACACCCACAAAATCCCAAAACACATTTCCTCCCCCGCTGCCATTCAATTCTCAACACATTTCCATGGATGGTGTTACAAAAAGTTGCTATGGCCTGCCTTCATGTGAAATCCCCAATTCACATTTAAATCAATACATCTCAAAAGCACAATAATCAAAACTCACTCTCAGTTTTCATTTTCCACGACCACATAAAAACACATAACCACAACACCAAAACAAACGCCACCCACAAGACTCTGTGGCACACATTCCATCCCCCTCACCAGCCATGTCATCACTCTAACCCACCCCCAACCCCAAATTACATGTCCCCAATTTCTATAGCAAGTCCTGAAGCCTGGGACAGTAAACATCAAAACACTCACCTCAAGTGCAGGTAGTTGCAGGTTGGTCTGGTCCAAAGTGCCATCCACCTATAAAATCCCAAAATTTCTCATTGGACGAATCAAATTTCACCAAATTTCACTTTTCTCCCCACTATACTGGCAGGTATGTGGGTCCGCATCCCATGGTGAACTGCTCTAAACAACTACATGTGGCTACGACAGCTCCGCACCTCTACCGTGCAAGGGTCATCAAAACAAGGTGAGCAGTCAAAACGCCAACATGGCCCATGAGTGTCCATAAGGGTGTGACCCACCATCCATCCTTCGGCCCCCCTGCGAGGAACACAGCCGCACCAGCCCCAGCTGGCCAATGTAGTGAGCACCTGCTGCCAACAACACTACCCCACGCACAACCTCGGCCCTGGGGGAGACGGTCGCAGTGCGTGGCATTCCCCGCACATCACCTACGCCACCCTTGTCCCCCAGTCCACAGAACTGCAGCCCCCAGTGCCCATCCACACTTGACCACACCAAGGTCCAGTCAACAGCCATGCTCCACCAGGAGACCCACACAGAAGACATGGTCCACACACCTCGGACATGCACAGCACCACATTGACCCTCAGACTACCCAACTACATCCCCATGATCCCGCGTCCCAAATATCGGCACAGTCGCCCCCGCAACCAGTTGAAGGCTGTGTCTTGCTAACCTGTCAATTTTATCACAGCCTCCAACACTCTGATCTAGCACAACTGGATCAATAATGGTGCCACTGATGTCAGTATCCACCATGACATTTCAAAATTCACCCTTAAATTTGCATCTACCCTCAGATTACACATGCCAAACATTTTTCACATTTTCCTAACCTCACCAAAGAAAGATGCTTTGCCATACACATGCCAGCCGAGCATGGCCCATATGCTCGGCGCGTTACCAATCTCCCGATTCATCAACCCCATGGCTCTCTTCCCAAACCGAGAGTCCATAAATCATAACAGAACATCTGTGGAAGGTCACTCTCACACCATCATGTTCCACAGATGCTCCAATAGTTGTCCGGCAGGCTATGTCCATCCCTGTCCATGCAGATTGACCCGCGTCCATAGACCAGCATGGCATGGCAGGTCACCACATGCTGGCTGTCACAGAGTCTCAGGGAAAGGGTGTCAGGCCGCATGCCCAGGGTGGTCACCACATAAGGCCCAAGTTGGCTGTCCATGGTGCCACCACCAAAGCGCGACCCACAACACATCCCCCTAGTGGTCCTCAATATACGCCATCCCAGGCCTGTGAGGAACCACCTCGGACCCCCTGGAGGTCTTAACCCCCCACCAGGGTCCGGTGACCCTGCCGGCCCGAGCCACCTGCCCGGTGGCGCCCTGATGGACAAGGGACACCACACTCCACCAGACCCCCCGTGGGGCCCAGGTTGTACCACGACACCCATGGCTGGACCCCACGTCCAAATCTCACCAGCATAACCCCCCAGCTGGCTGGCATTCCCAAATTTACAAAGGGGAAACTTTTGCCCGAGGCCATCACCAATGACCTCTCCTGGTCCAAATCCTGCAGCCCGGGGACCAACTCCCACCAAGGATGTCTCGTCTCACGCGATGTAGCTAGGCCAGCTGGTGGTGTGGCTGGCGGCGGCCATCCGGTGGTGCCCTGATCTGGCTTCCTGCCTGTCTTCTTCCAAGGTCATTGTAAGGGAAGGGGAATTATTTAATGTTGCACAAAAGGGCCTATCTAAGTGTTTATATGAGTATGTGTTGTCATAAGGGACAAAGGTTTGGCGACAGGGGGAAATGACGAAGAAAGGAATCTTATCCATAATCCATGTACTATTTAGCACGCCCTGCTCCCTCGTAGCGGGGACATTAATACAGCTTATACCAACAAACCGGGCTAACATAGAACTTATTGCAGTTAGATTCCCTATCACGACAGTCGGATACCTACCTATACAGATCTATCTGGCTCTAGATATTCCTCTACCCCCCAGATGTAACAATACATTTAAAAATATGTGTGTGTGTGTGTGTGTGTGTGTGTGTGTGTGTATATATATATATATATATATATATATATATATATATATATATATATATTGTAAATGATGGCACACTGAGCAGTAAAATAATTTAAATTCTATATTAATCACCTGACGTTTCGAGAGCAAACTAATTCTCTTCCTCAGAAGTGTTGAGTGTTGTGTTAACCGGAACGTTAAGTTCCGTTGGGGACGGTTCACATGATGGATTGGTCCAAGTCCTTGCCAATCACCGGGCTTCCCTGCATTCAAATGACTGCCATTTTTGACGTTGTAATTGATTGCATAGTGCTTTGCATGTGGGGTGCAAGTCGACGTGTCGGTTGATGGAGTTTTTATCAGAGTACCAGGCCTCCATAATCTCGTGGTTTACTCTGAAAGATCCTGTGCCAAGGATCGTGGACTGATTCCATGAGAATGTGTGTTGGTGTGTGTATGTATGTGTGTCGCAACCAATGACAACCTGTCTTGTCGTCTTACAGCACGTTTTTGTTCGGTTAGCCTTGTGGTTAAGCAATTGGATGTTCGGCCCACATAATTGGATTCACAATCTTCACATTGTATTTCGTGGTCTAGTGAGGTACCCGTGCTATGCTATGCATGGGTGGGAGGTCAGAAGCAAACAGACAATGCAGAAACGGCGAATGCTAAAGCATGAAACCAATAAAATCCACATTACTGTAGCACCTTCAGTCACACGTCAGACATGGACAGCAAGTTCGTGAAGGACATCCATGAAAAATGTACCCGTTCACAAACAAACAGGTACGTGTGTTCCATTCCCAGTCAATGGCAAATCTGCATATGGCGATCCGCAAATTTCACGTTTCGAACGTAAAACTGTCACTGTATTTCGTCTTCACTTGAACTCGATTTCTCTTTTTTCATTCCAAACAGCATAACTCCAATCACAAATACACATTAATATAATAAACTTTTAACAACATTCTTTAAATCCTGATGTGAAGTTCCTTACGGTTGGGTGAATACAATTACGAATTCAAAATCGTAATTGTATTCACTCAATTCCAATCATCAATTGACACTTTAACAAAACGATTAACGCGATTAACATTTAACGATTTAACATTACGATTGAATGACGGTTGTATTTGGATATTATCAAACCCGCGCATTGCCATCATCTGTCCACTTCCGGATTCGCTGCAGGTTCGTAATTCTCATCAAAATCTAACCAGTATTTGTAGAATTTCAATAAAAGCCACATCACTGTTCATATCGGTAAATATTATTCCATAGTGTTTGGAAAAACTGGAAAATTGGAAAATTGGTAAAATTGGAAAAATTGGAAAAATTGGAAAAACAATATAGTGAAGCGCGGTGCTACGCCGCTACTTGCTTAGCAAGGAGGAAGCGGACAACGCGGTAGGTTAAAAGCGTCTTTATTTCAAGAGCTCCACTGTAGCACTGGAGCGCTCCGGGCTGCGCACCCGGTGTATATCCCGCAGCCACGCCTACCCCTCGGGCATGGCCGCCACCCACTTGGTGCGCGGAATGATGCCATCACACCAGTGAGCTTTCGTGTCTGCCACACGCGCCCCCCCCCCCCAGAATTCCCACGCACCTGGAGGGCCAGTTTGCGGGGCAAACGGATGACCCGGCCGAAGCGCCCTCTGGCGACTGGCGGCGTCTGGGGTGCAGGGATGCCAGCTGGGATGCCTCCGGCTGCACCTGGGATGGGTGCAGGACCGGGGGGCGGCGTGCCGGCGGGCCTGGGCGGTGCCGGGGGTCCGCCCGCAGGGGGGCGGCCCCGATGTGGGGGCCGAGCCACCGGCAGTGGGTGGTCCACGTCGAGGTGGGCCGGCTTGAGGCGATCCACTGAGACGCGGTCGGGAGTACCGCCGATGTCCAAGGTGAAATGTTTCACCCCGGTCTCCAGCACGCGGAAAGGCCCGTCGTACGGGGGCCGCAGTGGTGTCTGGTGGGCGTCGTGCCAGACGAAGACGTACTCTGCGGTGCGAAGCTCTGGGGCAACGTGCGTAGGCGGGTGCCCGTGGTGCGCCGTCGGCACTGGGGCGAACCTCCGGGCGGTCTCCTGCAGCGCGGAGCGCTCCTGCGCCGCGGACCATGGTGCCATGGGGTCGGGGAGGAACTCGCCCGGCACCCGCAGTGGTTGTCTGAAGACTAACTCCGCCGCGGATGCGTGCAGGTCATCCTTGGGCACCGTCCGGAAGCCCAGCAGGACCCAGGGGAGCCTGTCGACCCAGCCGCTGTCGCGGAGGGTGGCCCGGAGCGCGGCCTTCAAAGAGCGGTGGAACCGCTCGCACAGGCCGTTGGCCTGGGGGTGGTAGGCCGTGGTTCGGTGCAGCTGGACCCCGAGCCCCCGCGCGACCGCCCCCCAGAGCTCCGAGGTGAACTGGGGGCCGCGGTCGGACGAGATGTCCGAGGGGGCACCGAACCGGGTGACCCAGGTGGCGATGAACGCCTGCGCGACGTCCGCCGCCGTCGTCGCCGCCAAAGGCACGGCCTCCGGCCACCGGGTGGTGCGGTCCACCATTAACAGGTCATGGGTGAAACCCCACGAGGGGGGCAGAGGTCCCACCAGGTCCACGTGCACGTGGTCGAACCTACGTTCCGGCACCGTAAACGGGGCCAATGGGGCCTGGGTGTGCCGGTGCACCTTCGCGCGCTGGCACGCGAGGCACGTCCTGGTCCAGCTGCGGACGGCCTTCCGGAGGCCATGCCAGACAAACTTGTCGGCGACCAACCTCTAGGAGGCCTTCGTGCCCGGATGGGACAGGCCGTGGATGGTGTCAAAAACCTGGCGCTGCCAGCCCGCGGGCACGATGGGGCGAGGCCGCCCGAGGGAGACGTCGCAGAAGAGGGCCGTGCCCGCGCCGTCGAACGGCACCTCGGTGACGCGGAGGCCCATGACGGCGGTCCGCAAGGCCTGGACGCCGGGGTCGGCGGCCTGGTCCGCTGCCATCCGGGCATAGTCGATGCCAAGGTGGACTGCATGTGCGACGAACCGGGAAAGGCAATCCGCCACCGGGTTGTCCTTCCCCGCGACATGCCGGATGTCCGTTGTATATTCAGACACGGCTGAGAGGTGACGCTGCTGCCGGGCCGACCACGGCTCGGCGACCTTGCCCATCGCGAAGACCAGTGGCTTGTGGTCGACGAAGGCCGCGAACGCATGGCCCTCGAGCAGATGGCGGAAGTGCCTGACCGCCAGGTGAAGCCCGAGCAACTCGCGGTCGAAGGTACTATAACGGCGTTCGGGCGGGCGAAGCTGAAGAACGCCAGCGGTTGCCAGGCACCACGCACCCATTGCTCGTGCACCGCGCCCACCGCGTATTCTGAGGCGTCGGTGGTGAGGGCGATCGGTGCATCGGGCGCCGGATGCGCGAGCATGGTGGCGTTAGCCAAGGCAAGCTTTGCGCCCGCGAACACCACGTCCATCTGCTCGGTCCAGGTAACGTCACCTTTGCCCGGTTTCCCTCGGAGGGCCGCGTGCAAGGGGCGCAGGAGCTGGGCGATGCGGGGCAGGAACTGATGGTAAAAGTTTACCATGCCCAGGAACTCCTGGAGCCCCTTGATCGTGCGGGGGCGCGGAAACCCCTTCACCGCCTCCACCTTGGCCAGTAGGGGGACGGCCCCGTGCCTGGTGACGCGGTGCCCCAAAAAGTCGATGTCGGTGACGCCGAACCGGCACTTGGCGGGGTTCACGATGAGGCCATGCTGGCCCAGACGTTCGAAGAGCGTGCGGAGATGGTGTAGGTGCTCCTCGCGGGACGCGCTGGCGATGAGGATGTCGTCCAGGTAGACGTAGACGAAATCCAAGTCGCGCAAGACGCTGTCCATTAGTCGCTGGAACGCCTGAGCCACATTCTTCAAACCGAAGGGCATCCGAAGAAATTCTAAAAGACCGAATGGCGTGATGACCGTGATGACCGCCGTCTTCGGGATGTCCTCTGGCCTGACGGGGGCCAGGAAGTCCGCCCCGACTTTGCACGTGGTATGAGGTCCACCTTTGAAAAGAAGGACATGCCCGCCAACCGGGCGGAGAAGTCCTGAATGTGGGGGACGGGGTAGCGGTCGGGGGTGGTGGCGTCGTTGAGGCGCCGGTAGTCCCCGCACGGTCGCCATCCCCCACCAGGCTTTGGCACGATGTGGAGCAGCGATGCCCAAGCACTCTCAGAGCGCCGCACGATGCCGAGCCGCTCCAGCGTAGCGAACTCCGCTTTAGCTACCGCGAGCTTCGTCGGCTCGAGGCGGCGTGCCCGGGCGTAGACCGGTGGCCCAGCGGTGGGGATGTGGTGTTCCACCCCGTGCTTGACGGCCCCCGCCGAGAAGGTGGGCCGCGTGAGGGCCGGGAAGCCGGCGAGGAGGCGGGTGAATTCGTTCGCTGCCGGAAGCGTACAGATGAACCTGGCCGGAACCGAACCGCTCAACAAGCCGCTCGGCGAGCCGCTCGGCGAGCCGCTCCGGGAGCTGCTCAACGAGGCTGGCAGCGCGCAAGCGAGCGAGCTGAACGTCTCAGCCTGGACAAGCCATCTGTGCTTTACGTCCACCAGGAGACCATTGGCACACAGGAAGTCCGCGCCGAGCAGTGCCATAGGCACGTCGGCAGTGACGAACGACCGCTGGAAAACCTGTCCTCCGAACCGCAGAGAAAGGCAGCGTTTTCCGTATGTGCGAATGGACGTACCGTTGGCAGCAAGCAGCGCGGGGCCCCGGCCCGCGGTCTGCTTGTCGGACGTACCGACGGGAACGACACTCACCTGCGCTCCCGTGTTGCACAGGTAACGGCGCCCGGATAAGGTGTCCGTGATGAATAGTAGGCTGTTTGAACGGCCGGCGCTCAGTGCCACTACCGAGGGCCGGCCCGGGCGTTTCCCGACCTGCCGAATGAGCACGGCGGGCGACATTGCCGAGCCTCGTGGCCGAACTGGGCGTGGAAAAAACACCAGGTTGGCGGTGGAGGCGGCGGAGGCCGCGGTTTTCTCCGCGGCGGTGGCCGCGAGGTGTGCATCAGCATCAGCCACGAGGTGTGGTGCATCAGCATCAGGGTCAGCCTCGGGATTCGCGACGGCCGCGCCAAAACTCGCCTGCGTGTCCAAAACCGCAAAGAACTTGTCGGCCTCGGCAGCGAGAGCTCGGGGTTCCGTCGTCGCAGAACCGGCCAACGCGAGGCGTACTCGTGCCAGCAGCTGGCATCGAAATAACGCCCGGAATAGAGCGTTCGAGGTTTCGTCGCCCATCAGCGACAGCATATGGTCCATGCGGACCGACGGTCGCGTGTCACCGAGCTCGGGGAGGTCCAGGAGGCGGTCGGCCTGTGCGTCCACCGTGAGGCCGAACGTGGCGAGGAGGAGGCGCTTGATCACCTCGTACCTGCCGTCGGCCGGTGGGTTCCTCAGGACCGACACGACGCGGGCGGCCGTGCCGGGCCCGAGGTAGGCGACCACATGGCAGTACATGGTCTCGTCCACCGTGATGCCTCGAAGTCGGAACTGGGCTTCTGCCTGCAGGAACCATACTTCAGCTTGCGCCTCCCAGAACTCGGGGAGTTTGATCGTAACCGCGTTGTTTGCCATTGCGATGGCGTATTCGGTCGGTCAGCGACGGCTGATCCAACGTCGGAGGGTCACCAATGAAGCGCGGTGCTACGCGCGCTACTTGCTTAGCAAGGAGGAAGCGGACAACGCGGTAGCCGTTTTTGCGGTACCTTCGAACGGACAGAATTTGGTGAATTATAGTAAGATGACATTCTTTCTGTCAAATTTGTTCACCTCGTCTTTTGACTTTGACAGCTGTGCCCGTAAGGATGTTTGTGGTTTGTGGGTGCAGTTGATGTTGTACTCACGTAGAATGCGGTTTGTGGCTTTGTGTGCCTGGGCTCTTTTGAGGAGCCCGAGCTTCTGTAATTATTTAAAAAACAGAACAGTGAAACCCCTCATCGGCTCATCCTCATTTCCTCATCGTTACATGGAAACCCAGAAGCTGATTTTGCTTTCCTTGCCGGTTTTCTTGCCGGAAACAAAACAACATTTACCGCTGTTAATGGCACAGATTCAAACTGTACAGAAAATCGTTGTTATAACCAGAAATCTGTGTTACACAGAAATCGGGTTGTGTCCTCTTTGTCCAAAAATATTATTAACCATCTTCTCACGTATTTTTTCCCCAATCTTATGGAGAAATAGTGTTCAACAGTCGAGGGTGCGAATTGACTCGATCGGTCCAAACGTCCCGCTATCTCCTTTATTTTCGATCATACGGCCAAATAAAAGTGACCATTTGTTTTTAAAAAGTGTTTTTTTTTCATTAAAGAGATTTCTTAAAAAGCTATAAAAGAGAGAAAGGGTGGGGGCCCCGAGGTTGTTTGCCTCGGGGCCCGTGATGGCTCTCCACGCACCTGTGCGTGCATTTTTATAAATTTATATATATACTGTATATATATATATATATATATGTGTGTGTGTGTGTGTGTGTGTGTGTGTGTGTGTGTGTGTGTGTATGTGTGTGTGTGTGTGTGTGTGTGTGTGTGTGTGTGTGTGTGTGTGTGTGTGTGTTTGTATATACATGTATATTACCGAGCTTTGGTGTGGTTCCTCCCACTTCTGCTGTTACTCTGATAACATGTATGGTTTCATGTATTAAGTCTAAAGTGCAAGTGGAAAGAGCTTTGCACAAACAAATCCTGAAAACACAACTAATCTCAACGTTTAAGAACGAAATTAAGAGAAACAACGCGCCAGTCAAGTGTGGTAATACTAATAGCGATCCTCCAACCAAATGTGGCAACCCTTGATTTCCCTCATTCTGCGAGCGCAATAAACAACAATAGTATGTGCAACAACGCACACTCAGTCCCACACTGTTTTGTGTTCACACTCGATGATCAAGAACTATTCGCAGAGCCGTCACCACTTACCCATGCCGAAGCGTCGCGGTTACCATGACGCCGCCGCTTGAAGCATTCGAACAAAAGGTGTTTGATAAAGTCTGAATGCACAAAGAAATAGAGGTTTGTTGGGGATGTACTCCCTGTTTTCCTCACATTTTCGTCAATTCACATGTTTATTATTTCGCCAATTCTCATTCATCCCTCCTGTTGTTTTGCGAAGAAGAAGAAGAAGAAGAATACACCTGAAGAGGAAGAAGAATATGGCCTCCCCAAAAATAGCGTCACTGTATTTTAAATAGTAATGAAAGATTCACTTTCCCATAAGGTTTATATATTATAAAATTGTACTGGCGCAGCATAGTTTGAATTGTTTTAAATTTTATATCGAGATATCGTTAATTAATAATCGAAGAAAATACACGATAATAATAATATTGTCTCATGAGGTAAAATCATGATCTTCCGATTCGTGTTTGTTGCCTCAACTTTAGTATGCATTGATAGTGGAATAAATATGCATGGTGGTGTTAAAAAGAATGGGCTTGTTTCATTTCCTGCCTTTCCGAGCGCACAGTAAACGGGTTTATTCCGAAAAAGAATGGGCTTGTTTTCCGACCTGGACGCGAATCTGCGACGAATCTGGACGCGAATCTGGACGGGTTTATTCCGACCTGGACGCGAATCTGCGAGGCCGGTTAAAACACTAACCCGGAAGTGAAGTGCTGGTCGCGCGCGCGCGCTGTTTGAATCGACGAAACGTATGTAATGTGCATCGTGCATGTCCGTGTTATTTAATCGTGTAATATTGTAACGTAAGGTCAATCCGAGTCGGTGTGATATTGTGTCTTCGTTGTTTGCGCTCGATTTATCTGGGAATCGCGATTTGACGTCAGAGATGTATTGTACGTATAGCGCTTGCCAAGTGACGTAAGCACTCCATTGAATTTGTGGACGGATTCGGACCAATCTTGGTGGATGAGTTGGGTGTGTGACAAGGAAGAATTGATTCATTTCTAATTCTGGTGAAGATTCGAATCCGGATACGAGAATTGTGTAAGTGAATCTTCACTATTGAGAGATGGGGACAAAAGCGATATATAGCACGATATTTCAAAAAGTTGTGGACGTTTTCGGACGAAACTTTGTGGACAGGTTGGGTGTTCGACAAGGAAGAGCTGATTCAACTTTGGTGAAGATTCGAATCCGGATACGAGAATTGTGTAAGTGAATCTTCACCATTGAGACATAGGGCCAAAAGCGATATATAGCACGATATTTCAAAAAGTCGACGTTTTCGGACGAAACTTGGTGGACAGGTTGGGTGTTCGACAAGGAAGAGCTGATTCAACTTTGGTGAAGATTCGAATCCGGATACGAGAATTGTGTAAGTGAATCTTCACCATTGAGACATAGGGCCAAAAGCGATATATAGCACGATATTTCAAAAAGTTGTGGACGTTTTCGGACGAAACTTTGTGGACAGGTTGGGTGTTCGACAAGGAAGAGCTGATTCAACTTTGGTGAAGATTCGGATCTGGATCAGAGAATTGTGTAAGTGAATCTTCACCATTGAGACATAGGGCCAAAAGCGATATATAGCACGATATTTCAAAAAGTTGTGGACGTTTTCGGACGAAACTTTGTGGACAGGTTGGGTGTTCGACAAGGAAGAGCTGATTCAACTTTGGTGAAGATTCGGATCTGGATCAGAGAATTGTGTAAGTGAATCTTCACCATTGAGACATAGGGCCAAAAGCGATATATAGCACGATATTTCAAAAAGTTGTGGACGTTTTCGGACGAAACTTTGTGGACAGGTTGGGTGTTCGACAAGGAAGAGCTGATTCAACTTTGGTGAAGATTCGGATCTGGATCAGAGAATTGTGTAAGTGAATCTTCACCATTGAGACATAGGGCCAAAAGCGATATATAGCATAATATTTCCAAAAGTTGTGGACGTTTTCGGACGAACCTTGGTGGACAGGTTGAGTGTTTGACAAGGAAGAGCTGATTTAACTTTGGTGAAGATTCGGATCTGGATCAGAGAATTGTTTAAGTGAATCTTCACCATTGAGACATAGGGCCAAAAGCGATATATAGCATAATATTTCAAAAGGTTGTCGACGTTTTCGGACTAAACTTGGTGGACAGGTTGGGTGTTCGACAAGGAAGAGCTGATTCAACTTTGGTGAAGATTCGGATCTGGATCAGAGAATTTTTTTGTGGTTCTTTACTGTTGAGAGATAGGGCCAAAAATGATATAAAGCGCGATTTCTCAAAAAGTTGTGGACGGGTTTTGACAAAGCTTTGTGGATGAGTTGGTGAGGTGATGAGAACAAGACAGTTCGATTTTGGTTCAGATCCGGTTCTAGATCCGTCCTATCAGTGGGATACAAAACGTAAACTGTTCAGTCTGGCGGAGGTATGCGCTCTACCGAGTGCCGTTCTAGTTACTTTGTGCTTTCAACAATACCCATATCTGCTCTCTTCTACTCGATCTCACCCCTTTCCACCCCTTGTCATTCCTGCCATTCATTCACGAATGTGCAGATTTTACCTTGCAGTGATCTTTGTCTCCCTGTTCCCCTTTAATGCTCTGCCAGTTCACATGCTAAGTTCACAGCACTCATTGGTTTTACTTTTACCAAGCTTGTTCCTGGAATATTTTCACTTATCATGAACCCACACAAACCCTCTAGTTTGCATCGACTAAGATATCACTCATCCATCGAGGTTGTTTTTGTCAAAATCCATGAGGTAATTTTTTATGTCATGTTGGTTACATTTGTTGTTTGCCATTGCTTATAGCCCTTTGAGCAGACCTGAGAAACACCACTCACCCCTTTGAGATTCTCCAAAAAGGAGGAGTATATAGATGTCAGTTAGCACCTATCGATCCATCATTTTCAAAAGCACCTCCCATGTAGCTTTCTTTGTGTGATGTACAGGAATGTGCTCAGCTCTAATCTATATGAATTCTTGTCAATGCAGGTATCTGAATTTTTCAAATAAATTTAAGAATACGAGCATCTCTTTAAAATAGTTTGTGATTAGCCACCTGGGGTTTTCATGTTTAATACTTCTGAAACCTTCTTGCCATGGTTATAATCCTCGGCTTTAATGTTTGTGTCGTTAAGAATGACTTTTAATGATTTTCTCAGAAAATTAAAGTCTCATCAAATCTGGCAAACACACCCTTTCAAGTTAGCAGCTCAAGGTCCTGTTTCTGTGCAAATAATTTGAACACGAGTATTTATTTTTCCAGACTCCAGTGCGAATCTCTAAGCTCTCTATAAATCTTGCTTGGATAAAGCCTGTCTTCAGAGAATTAAATTATTAAAAGGAACTAGGCTGCGACTTTAAAAACAGATAACCTCCCTTTTTTATCCCGATAATCGCACACACACTGGGATTCCTACACCAAAATTTAAGTCACCTTGCTACCTGCTGGTGAATCACATTAGCGATTGCACTCTTTGCAGGCAGGGAATAATTAAATGAAAACAAGTGAGGCATGCATTGCTGCGCTCCTCTACATACTCATTTGCCTTACACTGAGATAACACTTTGTGTTTTGAGTACGTTGAACCACTCTTACCTGGCCACCAGAGGTTGTGTGCACATGCATGGAAAATGCACCTTTTTCCTGACCATTTTCCATTGCTGAAACAATTGTTTTTAACTAACTTGGATTTTAGCCTGGAACCTTGATAATTTTTATTTTTTGTTTAAAAGTCATGTTTCATGAAAGAGCAAGAACTTGTAAACGGAAGAGGAGTAGGAAAGCAAGAACAAGAACACATTAGATCAGGACACAACAGAACAAAAGGAACAGTAGCGAGAGGGGGGAAGGAAACACCAACAGCAGGGTTGAGGGACAAAATAGAGTGAGACTTGGACAAATAAGGGATGTGGAAGAGGGGTAGGGGAAGATTGACAATATACATAAGATACAAAAACAAACTCTCAGAAAGGTAGAAATATCATGGGGGTTTGGGGGGGGGGGGGGGGGGGGTTAACAGTGGTAGAAAATATCATGGTTTGGGATGAGGGATGACCTGCGATGGTCAGGAGCAGCTGTCTTGTAGACCTATGCCAGTGATTCCCAAACTTTTTTGGTGGCGACCCTGAATACAATCTTGTCATGGCCTGGCGACCCTAAACGCTGTACATGCAGTGATAATAACTAATCACTTGATACATTGTGGTTATTCAAATAGTTGTATTGAATTAATTACCAACACATAATGATTTTCAAAGTTTTTAATTGGACAAAATGAAAAACAAATTTATCTGAAAATGAGACTTTATTACACAATCAAAGATTTTCTCAGTGGCTGCCATGATACTGCTTCATTTTGTGGGTAAGCTCCTCTAAGTTTGGTTTTATGTTGATGGACAGAGCACAACACAAGTCATGCTGAGGATCCACGTGGTTCCTTGATTTAGTCTTGATTGCAACAAGACCAGAAAATTCTTGTTCACAGGAATATATTCTTGGAAAAGGGAGAAGAGCTTTTTCAGCCGCCTGAGTCAGAATGGGCGTATCCTTTAGTTGGGTCCAAAATTTCGAATACGGGAGCTTTTCAATGTGTTGCTTCTGCACTTGATTTTCCTGGAGTTCTACAAGTTCTTTTTTTTTTTTTTTTGTATACAAGATCGAGGCTCATGTAACAGCCAACATTAATCACAAAAAACATAAACAGACACATAAAACATATAATAAAGGGAGCGGGAGACAAGATGGGGGGGAGAGAGGGAAGCACACAAGCACAACAATGGTAGAGAACAGGGGCATTGGGAGATCTGTGTGAGGGAGAGGGCTTGGGGATGGGCAGGGGAAGAGGGAGGGGGGGGGGGGAAGAGGTAAAAACAAATGGGCACTGCTAGGACTTCTAGGAAAGAAGTCAGTATTTCAAAAAGGTGGATCTGAGGTGAATTAACAGGGGTAGAAAAGATCAAGGTTTTTGATGGGGGGAGACAAGAGATGGTGGTGAACAGCTGTTTTGAAGACCTGGAGGGATGAGTGGGATTGAAGAGAGTGAGGGAGTTTGTTCCAGAGGTGGGAAAAAAGAGGAATGAAAGAGTGAAGGTGAGCAGAGAGTCTTGATTTTGGCAGTTTCACCAGAAGATGGTTGCTGGCAGATATTGTGCGACCTGCAGGAATATTTGGAGGACAGAGCACAGAGAGAGCTGGGGGAGCTAGGCTGGAGAGAAGTCGGTAGAAGACAGAAAGACCACCAACCTGCCTGCGATGAGAGAGTGAAAGGCCCTCAGAATCAGTTTCATCATGGGAGATATCAATGATTCTGAAAGCTTTAGTTTCTACAGCGTGAAGCCGAGCTAGGTGTGAGGTAGGAGCACCGGCACAGAGGGGAGAGCAGTACTGCATCAAGCTGCGGATGAAAGCTATGTATGTGGTGAGGAGCTCAGGTGTGCCAAGGAAGGACTTCACACGACAGAGGATGCCCAGTCGGCGACTGGCTTTGGACGCCAGCTTGGAAATGTGGTTTTCCCAGGAAAGATCATGGCAGAAAGTTAGACACAAAAGCTTCAGTGAAGAAATTCTTTGAGAGGATTGTTGAGAAAGTAGATGGGAGGGTTATCCAGACGGTCTTTTCAGAGAGACATTGTGAGAGTGTGAGATTTGTTAGGATTGAAAGACATGTTCCACTTGTTTGACCTGTTTGTGATTTTGTCCAGGTCTGCGGGGAGTAAGGAGGCTGCAGACTGCCGATCTGAGGGATGAGGTATGGAGTGGCAAAGAGTAGAGTTATCAGCAAAGAGATAGAGAGGATTTTCCAGAGAGTCATAGAGATCATTGATAAAAAAACAAACAAACCACCTTTAGAGGCCATGTTTCCCCGCAAAGCGGGGGTTGGCCTTTTTCGGGAACCGTGGTTGTTGTTGTTTTTCGGTCCCCTTTTTGAAGCAATGTTTTACGGCCGGATGCCCTTCCTGACGCCAACCCTTTTTGCCGCCTTTAACGACAAACAGGGAATTACCAGTGAAATGGTACTCAATTTGCCGACCTCGGAAGGATGACAGGCTGAGTCAACCCCCCTGGCGTTAATTCAGCAATCGACCGGGATTCGAACCCAGGATCCTGGGATCCTAAGCCGGCACCCTAGCCGCTAGCCCAACACCAGGGATCTTATAGAGATCATTGATGAAGACCAGAAAAAGCACAGGGCCCAGAACACTGCCTTGAGGAACTCCAGCCAAGACAGGAAGGGTAGATGAGAGAATTCTAATCAGGGCCACATGTTGTTGCGACCGGTGAGGAAGTCTGCAAGCCATGTGTGGAGGTTTCCATGGGTACACCATAGGAGGAGAAGGTTTGGTGAGCAGGGCGGGGTGCCAGACCATATCAAAGGCACAAGATATGTCAAGGGAGACAGCTCTGATTTCCTGATTGGCATTGAGGACCTCCATCCAATGTTGAGACAGCAGAAGCCCCATGTTCAGAGTAGCGTGACCTGGTCTGAATCCAAATTGATTATTATCAGAGATCAGTCATTGGATTATCCATGTACTTCTCCTGCAACTGCCTCACAATGAAAAGCGCATCTGTCGTTCCAGGAAGAGGAACGACAGATGCGCTTTTCATTGTGAGGCAGTTGCAGGAGAAGTACATGGATAAGAGGAAGAAGTTGTTTTTTGGGTTTGTTGATCTGGAGAAAGCATTCGATAGGGTTCCACGCAAAGTATTGACATGGGCATTGAGGAAGTTAGGAGTGGAGGAATGGTTGATCAGAGTAGTGATGGCAATGTACAAAAGAGCACGCACAGCTGTAAGGACGAAGGACGGGAACAGTGGTGAGTTTGAGGTGAAGGTGGGAGTGCATCAGGGGTCGGTACTAAGTCCTCTACTATTTGTAGCTGTGATGGAGGTGCTGGCTCAGACCGTAAAGGAGGGTTTACCGTGGGAGTTGTTGTATGCAGATGATCTGGTGTTGATTGCGGAAAGTATGGATGGACTGAAGGAAAAGATGAACAAGTGGAAGGAATGTATGGAGACAAAAGGTCTGAAGGTGAATATCGGAAAGACAAAGGTGATGGCAAGTGGTAAAGCATGTGGTGAGGTGGAAAGAACTGGGAAGTGGCCGTGTGCTGTGTGCAGGAAGGGTGTCGGAGTGAACTCCATTCAATGTACAATGTGTGCTGAGTGGGTTCATCAAAAATGTAGTGGTCTGAGAGGGTCATTAACCAGTGTGGCAGCTACATTCAAATGTAAGGTGTGCACAGAGGGAGCTGCAGATGGAGGAAATGTTGAGTTGGATCTTGGAGACGGCGTGAAGCTGGAAGGTGTGAAAACATTTTGCTACCTCGGAGACATGCTGAATGGAGAAGGTGGATCAGACTCGGCAACGGTTGCTCGAGTGAGATGTGCATGGAAGAAGTTTCGGGAACTGAGTGGCGTGCTGATGAGGAGGAGAGTGTCGCTGAAGCTGAAGGGAAAGGTGTATGCTGCATGTGTGAGAAGTGTTATGATTTATGGGAGCGAGACATGGGTAATGAACGTAGAGCAGCAACGAAGGCTGGAAAGGGTGGAAATGCGAATGGTTCGATGGATGTGCGGAGTCTCGTTGAGAGAGAGGAAGACAAATGATGAATTGCGAAAGATGATGGGAATATTGCCTGTGATTGATGCTGTGAAGAGGAACAGGTTGAGATGGTTTGGTCATGTATTGAGGAAGGATGAAAGTGACTGGTTGAGAAGAGTGATGGAAGTTAATGTAGAAGGAAGTAGAGGACGGGGAAGACCGAGAAAGACTTGGCTAAAGATGGTGGAAGAAGAAATGCGGGCAAGGGGGTTAACAAGGAGAGATGCAGAAAATAGGGCAAAATGGAGAAGATTGTCATGGGGACCGCAAGGCTAACCCCCGCTCTAGCAGGGAACATGGCCTTAAAATGCATGTTGTGTGTGTTGTAGTCATTGGAGAAGATGAAGGATTTGATATCCGAAGCAATGATGGATTCCTTAACTTTGTGATAATTGGGAGCAGGCTGATTGGTCTGTAGTTGCAAAGATCTGTTTTTGCACCTTTTTGTGGAAAGTGATAATGTTGGCTGATTTCCAAGTAGATAGCAGAGGACCTTGAGTAAAAGAGAGGGTGAAGAGAGCAGAGAGACGGTGTGAAAGAGTGGCAGGGCAGGATTTTAGGACCTGTGGGCTGATACTGTCTGGTCCAGTTGCAGAATCAGAGTCGAGGTTTGACAGAAACTTCTCCACCTTGTCGGGAGAGAAGGACACAGAGTCCAGGAGCAGCTGCGTACGATTGGGTAAGGTGTGCATATTGAGACGGGTTTGGGACCCAAGATTTTGAGGCAAACAGAGTTAAGGCATTCGGCTTTTTCATGTGCGGAGTCAGCTGTGTAGCCGTTTGAGGTGATGGGAGGATGGAGGGGATGGAGGATGGATGGAGGGGATGGATTTGAGGGGATGGAGGGGGAACCAACACCAGAAACGGATTTGACCAGACAACATCAGGATTTGCAGGAGGCAGACAAGTTTGAGAGTGCAGTCTTGAGAACAGAGAGCTATTGTTTCCTTGCTCTCCTGAGGGTGGACACACACTTGTACCGAGCTTTGTGAAATCAACGGAAATTGCCTTCCGTTGGATTTGCCTTCCATGAGGCAAAGGCAAGATGTTTCAGGGCAACTGCCTCACGACAAGATTCAGTGTACCATGGACGGGAGGAAAGGTGGAACAACTGAAGACGAGATGGGATAAATCTGTGCATGAGAGAGAGCAATTTACTTTGGAAGAATTCCCAGGATGAGTTGATGTCAGAGGCAGTAGAGATGGGAGACCAGTCCAGATGATGGATGGCTGCTTGAAGACCGTCTCAGTCGGCCTGAGTGAAATGCCAGACTTGTCGGCACTGAGGTGTCTCTGAGAACGGCCAGGGAGATGTCCACTTCAACAAGGAATGATCAAATGAACCGATTTTAGCAGAAGACGAACAGCAGACATTTGCAGGGAAGTTATTCCTAACCAAGTCTCGAAGAGAAGATGCCCCATTGACTAAGATCCCAGTCGGGAAATTGACAGATTGTGTCAGTTCCAATGAGTCGCAGAAGTCCTTTGCTGAGGTGCCATGGTTGGTGCGAGAGGAACCCACACCCAGCCAGTGGGCATGTTGACAGTTGAAGTTGCCACATATGAGGAAGAGAGAGTTGGGATGAGTGGATAGAAGTTGGTCCGTGTTTTCCGATAGCGAGATGTAAATGGAGTCATCACTGTTTGGTGGACGGTACAACACACGTATGAACAAAATGTTGGAGTGGAGGGGAAGCCATAGCCAGAGGTACTCCTGGGGTGTGGTGGGGTGAGGGAAATGCAGGGAGAGTGAGAAAGAGAGTTTTTGATAAAGATAGCAACCCCACCACCCGAGCTCGGCTCTGATCTATCATACCGGAGGAGGGAGTAACCAGGGAGAGAAATTAAGGAATCAAAGACTTCACGAAGGAGGAAAGTTTCTGTTGAGCAGATCAAGTCTGTTTTGTCAGAAGCAACCTGTGTGGGGAGATCAGTCAGGTTTGAGCGAAGGCCTCAGATGTTTGAGGTCTATACCGTTAAGATAGATGGAGGGGGAACCGGATACAGGACAAGGGAGGGGAGGGGTAGGGAAAGATGAGGGAGGAGAGTGGGTCATAGGGAGAGCTGTTGACAGTGTGTCGGAGTTTGCCAAAGAGCGAGGATAAGGGGAAGGATGAGGAGGACAAAATGTTCGATGGTGATGGGATGAGGCACAGTGAGGAGTTGTTTGAGGGGCAGCAGAGTGAGGTTGGAGGATGTGGAGGTATGAGTTGGAAGGGAGAGGAAGCAGGGAGGAGGCAGCTTTGTGGTGGAGGGGTGAGGGGGAAGGATTGAAGAAAAATGGAGGGGGGTGATGAGTGAGGGGGGAATTTGAGGGGAGGGGAGATTGGAAGGGGTGGGGTGAGTTGGGAGTTTTGAAGGGGAGGGGTGGGTTGGGAGTTTTGAAGGGGAAGGCTGAGAGGGGAGATAAGAGTGGGGGAGGGGGGGAGTGAGGGGCGAGAGTTTAGGGGGAGGGGTGAGTTGTAAATTTTGAAAGTTTCGGATGATTAAAGAAAATCGAGCATTTATTACAGACTGGGGTTCTTGAGATCTTCAAATCAGAGATACGTTTGAGGAGGGGTGGAATGAAAGATTTTTTAGAGAATGAAGAAAGGAAGAACTGTCGGAGATTGCATTTTTTTTTTTTTTGATGGAAAGATTTAATGAGCAAATTAATTGCAGCCTTTTGAACAGGAAGAAAAAGAGTGAGTTGTGGTGTACAAAAGAGAACAGCATATCAGGGGGGAGTTTAAACATTTTAAAGCAAAACGGTGAACAGTCTGGCAAATTCCTGAAATGCAGAAGAACAGATTGGCAAGCCAGGGGAGCAGAGCGAAGGAACTGGGAGGTGTATAAGCAATTTGTTTGTACGGAAGGAGAGGCCGCGTTTTTATTTTCTTTGTTAATAATTTTTTTTTTTTTTGAAGGTTAGGTGAAAGCGGATCTGAGAAAGAAGGAGAAGGGTGGAAGGGGTACGGTGAATTAAAATTGGAAAGATGAAAGGAATCGGCTGAAGAGGAGGAAGTTATGATGAATAGAAGGGAGCGGCAGGAAAACGCGTGGGAGGGGGAAGGGAGACCACGGGGAGAGAAGGTAATAATTATTACTATTATTATTATTGTTATTATTATTATTATTATTTTCTTTTTTAGTATTTAAAACTTTAAACAAAGGGTAAGATATTTGGGGGAGGTAGGGGGTGAAAAGAAAATCAAAGAAAAAAGCAATACAGCGAAAGAAAGAACTTAAGTTTACAAAATACCGACGGGGCGAGGGAAGCCTCGAGGGACCAAGCCCCGCACACTGCGAGCAAAAAAAGACTAATTACACACAAGTTTGCATGAATTACAAACCAAGACTAACTAGAAACACACAGTAACACACACATAGTAAAATTACCAGTGGAAATTTGACAGACACGATTGGGAAGAAACTTAACTTTGATGACGTGGAGAGCTCGAAGGACGCTTCCTTGTCGGAGGAACCGGAAGTGGAAGTCAGGGTACTTCTTATTGAAATCCGGGAATATCTTCTCTGACTTCACTGACATCCACATTGACATTCATGTCTTTCAATCCTGACAAATCTCACACTCTTACGATGTCTCTCCGAAAAGACCGACTGGACAACCCTCCCAGCTACTTTCTGAATAATCCTCTCCAAGAAGTTCTGTCACTCAAGCTTTTGGGTCTCACTATCTGCCATGATCTTTCCTGGGAAAAACCACATTTCCAAGCTGGCCTCCAAAGCCAGTCGCCGACTGGGCATCCTCCGTCATGCGAAGTCCTTCCTTGGCACACCTGAGCTCCTCACCACATACAAGGCTTTCATCCGCAGCTCAATGGAGTACTGCTCTCCCCTCTGGGCTGGTGCTCCTGCCTCACACCTAGCTCGTCTTCACGCTGTTGAAACCAAAGCATTCAGAATCATTGGAATCTCCCGCGATGACGCTATCTCCGAGGGCCTTTCACTTACTCACCGCAGGCAGGTTGGTGGTCTTTCTGTCTTCTACCGACTCCTCTCCGGCCTTGCTCCCCCAGTTCTCTCTGGGCTCCGTCCCCCAAATATTCCTACAGGTCGCACAATATCTACCTGCAACCCTCTTATGGTTAAACTGCCAAAATCAAGACTCTCTGCTCACCTTCACTCCTTCATTCCTCTTTTCTCCCGCCTCTGGAACAAACTCCCTCACTATCTTCAATCCCACTCCTCCCTCCAGGTCTTTAAAACAGCTGTTCACCACCATCTCTTATCTTCCCCAATCCAAAACCTTGATCTTTTCTACCCCCGCTAATTTCACCCCAAATCCACTTTTTGAGGTGCCGACTTCTTTCCTGGAAGTCCTTGGTGTCCTTGCGTTTTATACCTATCCTGCCCCCCCCCCCCCCAGGCCTTCTCCCTCCCACACATCTCCCGATGTCCCTGGTCTCAAATGTTGTGTTTGTGTGCTTCCTCCCCTTCTCTCCCCATCTTGTCGACCGCTCCCCTTTTTATATACTTTGTTTGCTTGTTTGTTTGATTTGTTTGTTTGATAAATGTTAGCTCTTTCACGAGCCTCGACTCTGTATACAAAAAAACCCCCCCAAAAAACCACTTCTGATCCAACTATGCTTCTTGAGGTTGACATTTTCTGGAAAATACCTGTCCCTTTCTTCCTGAAGGTTCTTCATATGATCTTCGAAAATGCTTTTGACATCAACAAGGGATATTTCCGACGCATCTTCCAGCACAGCACTCAGTTCTGGAAAGATAAGACAGCCGTTTTTCCTTTAACCAGTTTTTCTCTCCAAAGAGCAAGCTTTTTTCACCAATGTCCACCATGGTATGATTACGGGTCTGCATGTCTAAATTCCGTTCATTCTGGTGCATGAAGATGTCACCCAAGTAGGCAAGCTTTGCCAGCCAAGCAGCATATTTAAAGCAGTCTGCCAGTGCATGTCTCTTCTCACGTAAAAAAAATTCAATTTCCGATTTTAGTTCAATAACTCTTCCGAGAATCTTCCCTCGAGAGAGCCAATGAACATCAGAGTGGAATAGCCAGACCTGGTGATGTGATCCCATCTCTTCAGACATTTTATGGAAAATATGTGAGTTTAAAGCCCTGGCCTTGATGAAATTCACAATTTGGATAGCATCATTGAGATGGATAGCATCATCATCATTTAAAGCCCTGGCCACCACTACATGGAGGTCCGGTTGCAAACGTTGAGTGGCAAGATTTTCTCGATGTAAGCAACATTGAATTCTTATGATATCAGGATTTTCTGCTTTAACATGAGTAATAAAACCCAAACGACTTCCCATCATAGATGGAGCTCCGTCAGTGCACACAGTCAAACAATTCAACCAGTCTAGATAATGTTTCTTAAAAAAATTGTTCATCATATTCAAGATGTCTTCTCCAGTTGACAGGGCATTGCAGAAAATAAATTCTCTAGAATGCTGTCTTCTCCTCTGCACCTTACAAAAACCATAAGTTGAGCATCACCTGCAATGTCTACTGATTCATCCGTCTGCAACGAAAATTTTCCTTCTTTTTTCAGTGCCACAATCAGTTGAGCCAAAATATCATATGAAATGAGATCAATTACGATGTTTGATGCTATTGTCAGAAAGTGGTACCGATTCAATCTTCTTGGCAACATCTGCTCCACAAACAGTTTTCACCATTGCCACTGCTGCTGGCTTCACCAGTTCCTCACCAATGTTATGGGGCTTTTTGCATCTTGCAATATACTACGCCACTTCAAAGGACGCCAAGGAAGCTTTCTCCGGAGAAAAGGCTGAACTGGAGGGAGCATCAATCCGACTTCGTTTTACCTGTTCTTCTTTGTCCTCCCAGTAACTCACTGGCTTTTCGACAAACTTTGGATGAACTGAATGAATGCAAATGATGCTTCAATTTGTTTTCCTTCTTACATTCATTGGCGAGGACTTGCAGGCACTGAACACACTGCGGTCGGACATTCCCAGATTTTTCTCTCATATCGTGAAGCCATATTTCAAAAACTCAGGCTTTTTTATTTATATTTTTTATGTTGGAGGTTCCAGGCATGCACTATGGAACCCTCATCGAGGCCAGGCCTTAAATAAAAGAGAAGAAAAGTGTGTGATGAAAAGTGTATGGTGTTTGTTTGCGAGAAAGAGAGATTGAAGCTACACCAGTAGATATAGTTTGAGTGAGACAGAAAGTAAGACAAGCAATCCTGACACGGAGTAAGATGGTTCCGGGCACCACTTTAACGTTCCTAAGTCAGGACGGTGTACCACCCTTGGCGGTTGCTGTCTACAACCTACTACCTACAACCTACTAGGATTATACTGCAGTTGTGTTTTGCGTTGGGCCATTTTTCCAGTTAAAGACCAGATCTGGAATGAAAAGTTATAAATTACAACATTTTAATAAAACATTGGAAATTGTTAGTAATTGTTGGAAAACACACAGTAACATTCATCAAAAAACACACGTAAATAATGATACAGGCAAGTAAGATGCAGGCAATACTGTTCTACTTTAATTACTGAATGAATGAATGAATGACTTTCATTTAATTCATTTGACTTTCATTCATTCATTTAATTACTAATATCAATAATTTTGCCAGTGAAGTAATCCGCTTAAAACACGAATATGTATATATATATATATAATTTTTTTTTTTTTGAGACCGTCCCACAATCCTCAGGAACACCCTCGCGACCCTCATTTGGGTCGTGACCATGGGTTTTGGAACCACTGACCTAGAGGGAGAATTAGATTGAAGAGGATGTGGAAGTTGGTTTCACTGGTGGGAGAAAAGACAAACAAATGAGTGAAGGTGAGCAGTGATTTTGGATTTTGTGAATTTCACCCGAAGGGAGCCTGGTGTTGGCTTAGCGGTTAGGGTGCCGGCTTGGGATCTTAGGATCCTGGGTTGGAATCCCAGTCGATTGCTGAATTAACGCCACGGGGGTTGACTCAGCCTGTCATCTTTCTGAGGTCGGCAAATTGAGTACCAGCTCACTGGTAATTCCCTGGGTGTCGCAAGAGGCGACTAACAGGGTTGGTGGCAGGAAGGGCATCCGGCCATAAAACACTGCTTCAAAAAGGGGACCAAGGTGCCCAAAAAAGGCCAACCCCTTCTCTGTGGGGAAAAATGGCCTCTAAAGTTGGTTCTTGTTTCACCAGAAGGGGGTTTCTGGTGGAACATGTGTGCACTGCAGAAACCTGAGGGGAACAAAGCACAGAAACAGCAGAGGGTGCAAGACCAGAAAGGAGGCGATATAAGTCAGAGATGCCACCGACCTGTCTGCAAAGGGAAAATGATAGACCCTTGACTCAGCTTTGTCGTGGGAGATTACAATGACTTTGAAGGCCTTGGTTTCCATGGCATCAAGCTGAGCAAGGTGTGAAGCAGGGGTGCCAGCCCAATGAACCAAAATTGAATGCTGTCCTTTGGTTTTGTGGTATTGGATACAATCCTGATAACCCTTACGGTAGCGAACCATTGCACTATTTTCAATAATTTCCCAAACTATGCTCGTATCATTGTACTAAAATGCTTATTATTGCATGTATAGGACACTGTGAAATCCCAACATTTGTGGATTTGCTATTTGCGTAACCCAGCTGCTGGCTTTTTTATATGTATACTGTCCCTACATTCACGGCCCTCTGTGCTCCAGCTCCTCGTGGATTTTACATACCTCCTCCACATACCTCCGCCAGGTTGAACAGTTTACATTTTGTTGCCCACTGATAGGCCGGATCTGTATCTGTACCTTAGCAAAAATCTAATTAGCTTGTTCTCATCTCCTACCCAACTCATCCACCAATTTTCGTCAGAATCCATCCATAGCTGTTTCAGATATCACGCTTTGTATAATTTTTGGTCCCATCTCTAAATGGTGAAGAATCACGAGGAAGATTTAAAAAAATCTCGTGTCAATATCCGGGTCCATATCTCCTCCAAAATCGAACCAATTTGTCCCTGTCACACACCCAACCTGACCACCAAGTTTCATCCAAATCCATACATAACTTTTTGAAATATAGTGCTATATGTTGTTTCAGAACCAACCTCTCAATTGTCAAGAATTCACTTAAAAAATTATTGCATCTGGATTTGGATCTTCACAAAAATCAAATCGATGTGTGTCCATATCACGCACCCAACCTGTCAACCAAGTTTCGTCCGAATACGTCCATAACTTTTTGAGATATCCTTGTCACAGACAAGCAGCCAACCAAACAGACAGACAAACAGGGGTGAAAACATAACCTCGATCTACCTTCTGTTGTAGAGGTAAACATGAACATTTCTATTTTTGTAACAATATATTTTCTTGCTTTATTTTCCAAATTAGTCTCGCCCCTAAGGTGTTACGAGACGATTGCAATGCCCCTGTCTGCCTGTGTGTGTCGATGTCTATACATTTTCGCTTTAAATATTTTTTGCTCTGCAACCACTTTTCCGATCGATGTGAAATTTTAAACATACAGTCACGTGAAAAAGTAATTTTTTATACAATAAACTTTTATACAATTTTAAACATACAATAAAAAAGTAAATAACCCCATGTAAAGTTTTGACTTTTTCAACATATTTCAACATACAGCCATTTGATCTTCATTTCAACAATATTTATAGATAAAGGTGATATAATATAACAAATATCATGAAACATTTACATTTTGTAGTCCATTGTATAATTTAAATAAACATAAATGCAAATTTCGCATGTGGAAAAAGTAAGTACACCAAACAACAAACAACATGCATTTTAAAGGCCATTTTCCCTACTAGAGCGGGGGTTAGCCTTGCGGTCCCCATGACAATCTTCTCCATTTTGCCCTATTTTCTGCATCTCTCCTTGTTAACCCCCTTGCCCGCATTTCTTCTTCCACCATCTTTAGCCAAGTCTTTCTCGGTCTTCCCCGTCCTCTACTTCCTTCTACATCCATTTCCATCACTCTTCTCAACCAGTCACTTTCATCCTTCCTCAACACATGACCAAACCATCTCAACCTGTTCCTCTTCACAGCATCAATCACAGGCTCTATTCCCATCATCTTTCGCAATTCATCATTTGTCTTCCTCTCTCTCAACGATACTCCGCACATCCATCAAACCATTCGCATTTCCACCCTTTCCAACCTTCGTTGCTGCTCTACGTTCATTACCCATGTCTCGCTCCCATAAATCAGAACACTTCTCACACATGCAGCATACACCTTTCCCTTCAGCTTCAACGACACTCCCCTCATCATCAGCACGCCACTCAGTTCCCGAAACTTCTTCCATGCACATCTCACTCCAGCAACCATTGCCGAGTCTGATCCACCTTCTCCATTCAGCATGTCTCCGAGGTAGCAAAATGTTTTCACACCTTCCAGCTTCACGCCGTCTCCAAGATCCAACTCAACATTTCCTCCATCTGCAGCTCCCTCTGTGCACACCTTACATTTGAATGTAGATGCCACACTGGTTAATGACCCTCTCAGACCACTACATTTTTGATGAACCCACTAAGCGCACATTCTACATTGAATGGAATTCACTCCGACACCCTTCCTACACACAGCACAGGGCCACTTCCCAGTTCTTTCCACCTCACCAAATGCTTTACCACTTGCCATCACCTTCGTCTTTCCGATATTCACCTTCAGACCTTTTGTCTCCATACATTCCTTCCACTTGTTCATCTTTTCCTTCAGTCCATCCATACTTTCCGCAATCAACACCAGATCATCTGCATACAACAACTCCCACGGTAAACCCTCCTTTACGTTCTGAGCCAGCACCTCCATCACAGCTACAAATAGTAGTGGACTTAGTACCGACCCCTGATGCACTCCCACCTTCACCTCAAACTCACCACTGTTCCCGTCCTTCGTCCTTACAGCTGTGCGCGCTCTTTTGTACATTGCCATCACTACTCTGATCAACCATTCCTCCACTCCTAACTTCCTCAATGCCCATGTCAATACTTTGCGTGGAACCCTATCGAATGCTTTCTCCAGATCAACAAACCCAAGAAACAACTTCTACCTCTTCTCCATGTACTTCTCCTGCAACTGCCTCACAATGAAAAGCGTGTCTGTCGTTCCTCTTCCTGGCATAATTCCAAACTGCATTTCGTCGATCTTCACTTTCTTCCTTATCCTCCTCTCCAACACCCTTTCCAATACCTTCATTCCATGCTCCAATAACTTTATCGCTCGGTACGAGCCACACTCCAGAGGGTCACCTTTCCCCTTGTATAGAGGGACGAGGGTACTCAGTTCCCAATCCACTGGAATGCGGCCTTCTTTCACCACCAGATTACAGATCTCTGTCATTCTCTTCACACCCCAACTTCCTGCTGCCTTCAACATATCTCCCACAACTCCCGACGGCCCTCCCGCTTTTCTGCCCTTCATTGCTTTTATCTCTTCCTCAACTTCCTTCTCAGTTATCTTCTCTGCCGGTCCTAAAACTGGGTTACTCTCTATGTTGCCATCCTATTCATTCTCTGTATTCAACAGCATTTCCATATATCTTTTCCATCTTCCTTTAATTCCATCTGGGTCGACAACGATTTGTCCCACTTCATCCTTCAAGCAACTCACCCCCATCACACCACACCTCTCTTTCGCTATCTGCTTTGCAATCCTGAATACTGCTTTCTGACCCTCTTCCGAATCCAAGCGTTCTCCGAACATTTTCCTACATGCCTCCTGCGCCTTTGCTACCTCTTTCTTTGCAGCCTTCCTGGCTGCCTTATAACTTTCATGCTCTGCTGTTTCAGCTCCCATACCCTTCGCCTTCTGCCACTCCTTGAACTTCTTCCTCTTCTCGTCAATCCTCTTTCCAACTTCATCATCCCACCACCATGTTTCCGAGTGCCTCGGTGGTCCTTTTGTCCATCCACATACCTCACCAACGGCTCCCAACAGACTAGCTTTCATTGACATCCAACCACTTTCAAGCTCAACCACATCACCCTCGACCCTACTCAGCCTCTCTTTTAATGCCTCCCTTACTGTCACCTCTTTCAACCTCCACACCTTCATTCTCGGTTGGTACTTCACCCGCCGAGCTCTCCTTGCATCTTTCACCCTTATGTCGCAGACAACCAAGTGGTGCTGTGAAACAGCCTCCTCCCCCGGGATCACCTTTGTGTCCCGGAGGTGCCCCCTATCTCACCTACGCACCATCAGGTAGTCAACGGTTGTCGTCGACCCACCTGACGTGTATGTAACAAGCTTATTAGCCTCTTTCTGGAACTGAGTATTACAAATCAACAAATCAGCTCCATCAGCAAACTCCAAAATCCTTTCACCTTCTCCATTTCTCACACCATATCCGTAACCCCCATGAACTCGGTCAAAACCATCCATACTCCTTCCCACATGTCCATTTCGGTCTCCTCCTACCACAACAACTTCCTCATCTTTCACGTTTTCCATCAGCTTCTCTATCGCACACCAGAACTTGTCCTTCTCTTCATCGCTTCGACCAACCTGCGGAGCATATCCCGAGATGACGTTCACCAAGAGCTTTCCAGTCATCATTTTCACCATCATCAACCTCTCACTCACTCTCGTCACACTCACCACACTGTCTACAAACTCCTCAGAAAACAGGACACCAACACCATTCACGCCCTCCAGGCACCCTTGCCACATAAACTTGTATTTCTGTCCCTGCCTACCCTTCACCATTCTCACACCACTTCCCTTTCATCTTGTCTCTTGCACACAACATATGTCCACTCTTCTTCTGACCAATACTTCCACCACTTCTCCTGATCTCCCTGTCATTGTCCCTACATTCCATGTCCCAAACCTCAGAAACCGATCTCCACTTCGGGCTGTACCCTGCCCATATGTCGTTGTTATTGTCATGGTTCTCTTTTTGAGGCAATGTTTTTATGGCCGGATGCCCTTCCTGACGCCAACCCTCTTAGTCGTCTCTTACGACACGCAGGGATGCGGTGTCCCTATTCTAATCCAGGGTACACACTGGGGGGGGGGGGGGGGGGGGGCGAAAGTACACCCATGGCACTAATAGGTGGTATTGCCCCCTTTGGCAGAAACAACCTCAAGTAGGCGTTTCTTATAACTGTCTACCAGTCTCTAACATTGACTGGGAGAAATTTGTGTCCACTCCATGCAGAATTCTTTCAGCTGTGCGATGTTTGAGGTGTTTCTTGCATGCTGCATGCACAGCTCGTTTCAAATCCCCCCACAACATCTCGATGGGATTTAGATCTGGGCTATGACTTGGCCATTCCAGAACCCTCCATTTCTTTCTTTTCAGCCATTCCTTGGTGGATTTACTGGTACTAGGGCATGCCCGTACTATATCTATATCTAAAATTATATCCCCCCCCTCTATTTACATGAAATGGTTTGGTCCAAAGCGAACGGCTTGCGGAGTTTGGTAAAGAAATCGCCATAGCGTGCCCAAACGCGCAGGAAAGCGAAAGAATCGCAAATTAGTTTTTATTAGTTTTAAAACATAGTTTAACGCCAACATAGCGCCAACATAGTTGTGAAATAAATGAATACGCTCTCAAATGTGCCGTCCGAGGCAGAGTCTGTTCGCCACGTTCGGCACACGTGATAGCTCGCTGCTCTCTGATTGGTTGAATCGTTTTTTGGACATAGCTCGGTAACTACTTGTCCGATTAATTTCAAACCTTGAAAAGGCACATCCTCGGGTCCCCAGCAATATACCTGGCAAGTTGCAAGTATATCGGACCCGTTGTTGTCGAGAAACAGCGGTCACAGACAAACAAACAAACACACACACAGACACACAGACACACACACACACACACACACACAGAGATTACTGGAATTATAGATAGATGTTTAGGGTCATTGTCATGTTGCAAGCTACACCTTCGGTTGAGCTTCAACTTTCTGACAGATGGCTTCACATTATCCTCAAGCACCCTCTGGTACAATGAAGAATTCATAGTGGATTCTATAATGGTGAGCTGCCCAGGCCCTGATGCAGCAAAGCTGGCCCAAACCATAATATTTCCACCACCATGCTTTACAGTTGGTATCAGGTTCTTGTGGTCAAATGCTGTCTTTAGTTTTCGCCAAACATGTCTTCTGGTACTGTGGCCAAATAGCTCTACCTTTGACTCATCTGTCCAGAGCACATTGTTCCAGAATTGCTGGTCTTTGTCTCGGTGTTCATTGGTGAACTTTAGTCTTGCCCTGATGTTCTTTCTGGACAGCAAAGGTTTCCTCCTGGCACACCTCCCATGTAGATCAAATTTTGCAGCCTCTTCTATTGGTAGACTCGTGCACTTTGACATCATCAGTGGCAAGAGCTATCTGTAGGTCCCGTGATGACATTCTGGGGTTCTTAGAGACTTCTTTCAGCATCTTGTGGTCTGCTCTCGGGCTGAACTTGCTGAGGCGGCCAGGCCTGAACAAGTTGGCAGTTGTTTGGAATCTTCTCCACTTGTGGATGATGTTCCGGACAGTCGAATGATTGATTTCAAATTGTTTGGAGATCTTTTTGAATCCCTTCCCAGACTCGTAGGCATCTATAACCTTCTTTCTGAAGGCCTCAGAGAGCTCTTTTGATCTGGGCATGGTGATGCCGCACACTTCAACAACAAATAGCAAACCAAACTAAATGTCTGCGGTTTAAATAAGGCAGGTTCCTCCAAGATCCTCTCTGACGATGTTCTAATCATTTGCACCTGAGCTGGTGCACCTGATTCTAATTTTAGGTATTTGAAGTTGTGATAAATGTAGGGGTGTACTTACTTTTTCCACATGCGAAATTTGCATTTATGTTTATTTAAATTATACAATGGACTACAAAATGTAAATGTTTCATGATATTTGTTATATTATATCACCTTTATCTATCAATAATGTTGAAATGAAGATCAAATAGCTGTATGTTGAAATATGTTGAAAAAGTCAAAACTTTACATGGGGTGTACTAACTTTTTCACGTGACTGTAAGAGGGGACTGCACATCTATATATACACAAAGAATTAAGTTAAGCACCCCTACACAACGAATTAAGGTAAGCACCCCCTAATATATATTCTTTGTGTATATGTATACATTGGCATATATTCTAAGGTATGTGAGATCAAATAATGATTGGTATGACATTAGCAATTATCCATTGATGAAATTGAGTGATCAAAGTGAAAAAAAGTGATTGGTTGAGTCAGTGATCCGATCACGTGGGTCCTACACACGTTATTGACGCAAAGATCGCTAGAGGTCTTCTCAGAACAATGACTGTACGTTAGAAAACATAAACGTCATCCACACTGTCCGTGATGGACCTATAGCTCCATACTTAAATTGAGGTGAAAATATGCCTAAAATTCCCAAAAAATTTCACCTTAAATTATTCAGAATAAAATATTGAAAACGGCATGATTGTTATGTTTTTATGTGACCATAATATCACTTCTCCAGAAAATATAGCAATATCATGGGTATATTACACTGTTTTGACGACAACAAACTTGTAATGTGCGAGGTTGTAAAAAAACGGGGGGGGTGCTTAACTTAATTCTTTGTGTATATATATAAAACACAGTTTGTGTGTGTGTGTGTGTGTGTGTGTGTGTGTGTGTGTGTGTGTGTGTGTGTGTGTGTGTGTGTGTGTGTGTGTGTGTGTGTGTGTGTGTGTGTGTGTGTGTGTAATGTTACCGATAGACTCCTAAACGGAGAGGCTTACGTGCTTGATATTTGACATAGACATGGCCATTGAGCGTGGGACGAACATGGCCGAACTCAAAATATTTGACGATCCATATTTTTTATTCATATTTACCTCAGCGCATTTCAGCGAAGTACCCGCTAATCTCAGCCGGTTCCAGAGCAGCTCGCTGATTCGCTCAGAGCGATCACGTGATGTTCCATTCCCGCCGCTCAGAGCGATCACGTCATGTTCCATCCCGTCACACGTCACTTCACCTTTTATGCGATCGTGTTTTGTGTCGATTTTGTGCGATATGAATTAAATGTCTTTGAAACAGCTGTGAAACGTCTTTCCACAACCCTTCCGTAACCGATTGGAGCAGTTTCTTGCCGCACAAAACGAGATCCGCGAAGCGAGTTGGTCGAGTCGTGCTGACCAAGATGGCGACACGGCGGCTTCACTTTTCACGGAGTATTAGCGTTCTATATATTTTCAATTCAGTGCGCCCGTGATTTGTGGCATAGACATGACCATTGGGCCTTCACGGTGTAATTTGTGCGAGGCTTTTGTCCGAGTGAGCTTGAGTCGAGGGGGCGAATGTACGGGTTGGGAATGTACGGGTCTCCCTTCCCCCACCCGGCAACGCCGGTACTGGAGGATGTCACAGGATCGGTGAGTCTCCAAATCCGCTTCGTGCTGTTGCGAATATGCAGGACTATGTCCGATTGGTTGTGCTGCTCTCCGAC
>NC_136261.1:336970478-337005478 GCF_964187855.1 Myxine glutinosa
ATTACCACCCTCTTAATTAACCCTCTTAATTGCGTTAACACTGCTGAGACCCCTCAGACCTTTGACGACCCTTTAATTCCCCCAAGACCCTTCAGACCACCAAGACCCCGAAGACCCAAAACACGCGCGACAAAACACGCGCGAGCTTACGCGTCTTTGGGCTTCCTGAAAAGCGCTATATAAAATAAAATAAATGCATTAAAACACCCCAAAGACCCAAAACACCCCGAAGACCCAAAACATCCCGAAGACCCAAAACACCCCGAAGACCCAAAACACCGCAAAAGACCCAAAACACCGCAAAAGACCCAAAACACCCCAAAGACCCAAAACACCCCGAAGACCCAAAACACCCCGAAGACCCAAAACACCCCGAAGACCCAAAACACCCGAAGACCCAAAACACCCCAAAGACCCAAAACACCCCGAAGATCCAAAACACCCCGAAGACCCAAAACACACCGAAGACCCAAAACACCCCGAAGACCCTCAAAGACCAAGAAGAACCAAAAGACCCTTGAAGACCCAAAAGATGCCGACGACCCTTAAGACCCAAAAGCCTCTGAAGACCCAAAACACCTCAAAGACCCAAAATACCCTTAAAGGCCCAGAGGATCCAAAAGACCCTGAAGACCCAAATGGCCCTGAAGACTCAAAACACCATGAAGACCCAAAAGACACCGAAATGGTCAGACGCCTACCCCTCTGAAACGACGTGTGGTGAGGCGCGCGGATCTCGCCGTGTCACGCTAGTCTTATTAATTATAATAGAGCAAACGTACATGGTTCTGTTGTTATGTTCAAATGCGATGAAAACGTCTTCTTCTTCTTCAAAAATTAATTAACACCCTCTTAATTACGTTTGGACTGCTGAGACCCCTCAGACCTTTGATGACCCTTTAAATTCCCCAAGACCATTAAGACCACCACCACCCCTGAAGACCCAAAGACCCTGAAGGCCCTGAGGTTCAAAAAGACCCTGAAGACCCAAATGGCCCTGAAGACCCAAAATAACTGGAAGACCCAAAAGACCCGAAAGACACAAAACACCCTGAAGGCACAAAACACCCTGAAGGCACAAAACACCCTGAAGACCCAAAAGACCCCGAAGACCCAAAACACCCTGAAGAGCCAAAATACTCTGAAGACACTTAAAGAACCTGAACACCCAAAATACCCTGGAGACCCCGAATATCCTAAAGATCCTAAAGACCCCAAAGGCCCAGAGGATTCAAAAGA
Organism: Myxine glutinosa; assembly: GCF_964187855.1. NCBI lineage: Eukaryota > Metazoa > Chordata > Myxini > Myxiniformes > Myxinidae > Myxine > Myxine glutinosa. Next base: position 336,971,718 of record NC_136261.1, read on the forward strand.
CCCTGAAGACCCAAATGGCACCGAAAACACAAAAGACAAGACCCGATAGACCCTGAAGAACCAAAAAAAAAACAAAGACCCCAAAGACTCCAAAGACCCAAAACACCCTAAAGACCCAAAACACCCTGAAGACCAAAAGAGCCCAAACACCCCCAAAAGACCCCGAATACCCAAAACATCCTGAAGACCCAAAACACCCTGAAGACCCCAAAGACCCTTAAATACCCTTTAGACCCCAAAGACCCTTAAATACCCCGAAGAACCAAAATACCACAACGACTCTTAAAGACTCAGAGGAAAGAAAAGACCCTAAAGACCCAAAAGCCCCTGAAGACATCAAAGACCCCAAAGACACCAAAGAACCAAAAAAACAAAAGACCCCGAAGACCCAAAAGAGCCCGAACAACCAAAACGACCCCGAAGAACCAAAATACCCCGAAGACCCAAAACACCCGGAAGACCCAAAAGACCCCGAAGACGCAAAACACACCAAAGACCCAAAATACCCTTGAAGGCCCAGTGGATCCAAAAGACCCTGAAGACCCAAATGACCCTGAAGACCCAAAACACCATGAAGACTGAAAAGACCCAAAAGACACCGAAACGGGCAAAGATGCCTATCCCTCTGAAACGACATGTGGTGAGGTGCGCGAAGCGCTCCGAGTCACGCTAGTGGGCCATAATAATAGTGTTCAATTAATGATGCTATTTTTGCTCAGAATGAGAATGCAAGGCTAGAGTATGCACTCTACAGAGTGCCATTATAGTTACTCTCTGCTTTTTCTCCCCGGATCTCCCAACGTTTAGACCTTGCCAAACTACGTTTATCAGTGTTATTATGCCTCCACCCCCGAAGGTGGCCGGAGGCATTATGTTTACGGGTTGTCTGTACATCCGTACATCCGTCCGTATGGGCTAAACCTCGTTTTTCTCAGCAACCACATGTCCAATTGAGCAGCCATGCCCATGCAGCCCATGCCAATCCAATTGCCCATGCAGAATGTTTTTTATGATAATTGTGACGTCATAGGTCACGTGGTGTGGCAGCCAGCTTGGATGAGACGCAAATAATGATTTTTTTTTTCTCGGAAACTGCTGAATGGAAAAATTTGAAACTTAGCACATTGTCAAGTACTCCCAATGTGGAACAAAAGCATGATAATTATGACATCAGAGTTGAAGTGGTTTACCAGCCAAAAATGTTTTAATCAAATTCCTTATCCTAAAAATCTGAAATTGCATGCACATGATCTTGACCCATTTGTATTGAAATAGTAAATTTATGACATCATAGGTCACATGGTTTGGCAGCCATATTGGATTTAACCTAAGACCTTAAAAAAGCATCTTCTCCCAAATCACCAAATCGATTGACTCGAAACTTTACGTGTGTAAATGGCGATTGGTTTCATTGGTCACATTAAATTAAATGGTAAATTACTTACACATTATGGTCACATTAATTACATTAATTACATTAATTACATTACATTAATTAATTACATTAATTACATTAATTACAATGACAATTAATCACATTAATGGTCACATTAAATGGTAAAGACTATGCATGGCGATTAAAAGATTATCACAAAAACATCATTGGTCACATGGTGCGGCAGCCATATTGGATTGAAGGAAAATATTAAACAATGATATCTCTGAAACAACTTACTCTATCGATGCGAAAGTTTACAAATATCATCGAGCACCATTGTTGCATATAGTGTGATGATGCCGCATAATAAATTGCTGCATAAATGATGATGTCGTAGGACACGTGGTTTGGCAGCCATCTTGGATAGAAAAACGAACCTTTTCCGATCAACACAAAATTTCACAAATGTGATCCCCTACCCATACATATGCAGAGTGTACATTTTTAAGGTGATATGTCATGTGGTGTGGCAGCCACATTAGCTTGAAAGCCAATATTCCAAAAAAAATCCCTCATCTGCAACCGCTTCACCGATCGATGTGAAACTTGTCATGGCTGGTGAAAATATAATACTTGAAAACAGCTGAAGAGATTAAAATCAAACATCTGAATATGGATTCGGGGATGAGAATTATTTAAGTTTTTATGTGATTCTTCACCACAGAGAGATCGGGCAAAAGCGATATATAACATGATATTTCATAAAGTTATCGACGAGTTATGACTGAACTTGGTGGACGAGTTGGTTTGGTGACGAGAACAAGCCGATTAGATTTTGGTTCAGGTCTGAATCCAGATCCGGCCTATCAGTGGGATACAAAACATAAACTGTTCAGCCTGGCGGAGGTATGCGCTTTACCAAGTGCCCTTGTAGTTTTCTATGTGGCATTATTCCAATAGAAGCTGCAGCTACAACCTTAGCTTGTATCTTAAACACCATGTGCTGAAAGGGAAAGTTGCCTTATGTGACTGTATATATATATATATATATATATATATATATATATATATATATATATATATATATATATTGTTGCGGTTTTGAGTTTGTACAATAAAGGTTAAATTTCCCCCTCAGTTTATTCACACAACAACATGTAGCCCGTGATAGCTCAGTTATTTCATAGTATGTGTGAGCATAGTCCTTTTCCTGTGTTAGTTTTGCGTTGAGTAGAATAATGAGAGTAGGTTCCTTGTTTGCCTTATGCCGCCTCTATTGCCTTATGCCGCCTTATGCCTCCTCATGCTGCCTTTGGCTTTTTGGCGCGAATTAACACGAGGCAGGCCTGGCAAATCGAGGCAAGACCGAATGAGGGCGGCGGAGAAGCTGACGGTAAGTGCGAGCCACCAATCAGGGCTCAAAGGGAGTGGCTGCGGCACTGCGTCACAAGGCGTGGTTGGAACATTCGAGAGGGCTAAGGGGGTTTCCCATATAACCCGTTGTGCGAAGCCCCCACGGCAGTTCTGAGAAGGGGTGAGCTTGCAAGTTATGGGAGAGGCGCTTGATGAGTGTTACGAGTTCTGAGAAAAGACGCGCGTGAACCCAGCTATAAGCGCTCTTACGAATTAAGCGCTCGGTTGAGCTTGAGGCCGAGCCTCTATTGGGTTACGTGAGTGATAGTGCGCCGGCGACTAAACGCGCTGTGGAAAACCCGCCAGCCGCGCTGAGAGACGCGTACATTTCCCTTCTGCCTGCCTCATCTGCCCCTTTGTTCGAGAGACATGCTACAAGGATCCCTTCCACCACCCGCTTGCCTTCATCGCGGGACGTGCCGTGACCGGGGAGAGCCACGCCGGGCGGGGCCGTTCCTGGACGACTGTCCAGCGAGGAACATCATCCTACCTTCATTTCCCCTCTGTGAGTGTGATCGGGCCTGTGTTTGGGGTTATTATAAGACTGATTAAGGCTGCTCTGTGTCTCTGTACTTCCACCGAATCATTGTACATTGTGTAAATAATAATTAAATCGTGTTCTTCCTTTATTCGACCGTCTCGTCCCTTCCATCATTGACTAAGCGTGGTACGAATAGAACCGCTCGAATCGGGTTCCAATACTAGAAAACTGCACGGACCACGTGGTACGCAATCCGCTCGGTGCACTCAAATTACACGTGGCTCGTGTGAGGCTTGATTCCCCGCTTCCGCGGCAGCGCAGGTATTTAGGAACGTGCGAGACTTGTCCCGAAACCCTACCTTGCGTTTGCCCGGGAGGGGCGTTTCAAGTCTCGGTTGCGCCGACCCAAGAAGAACAAGGGGCTTAATGTCCCCTTGGTAAGGTTAGGAAGGACGGCGAAAACCGTAACTATATATATATATGTGTATATATATATATATATATATATATATATATATATATATATATATATATATATATATATATATCTATATATATAGATAGATAGATAGATATATATACTGTATATATATATATAGTTATATATATAGTTATATATACAGTATGTTTTGGTTTTAATGATGTAAAAATGGTGTTCACATCCATTCAGTCTTTATCCTGTTGAAAAGGTGTTGCAAAAATTTACTTTTTCAATATGTTGTTTATGTAAGTTTTCTACAACAAGGTGAGGTGCATGCATGGTGTGTGTGTCGTTGGTTGTTATCTCCATATGTGAGTTTCAGAATGTGGAACAGAGGCCTAGCAGATCTCAATGAAAGTGTGTGTGTGTGTGTGTGTGTGTGTGTGTGTGTGTGTGTGTGTGTGTGTGTGTGTGTGTGTGTGTGTGTGTGTGTGTGTGTGTGTGTTATTGGTTGTTTTATCAAAATGCTGTTTTCAGATGGTTGAATGGAGCCCTCCCAGGCCTCAAAGTATCCACCTTCGTGTGTGTGTGTGTGTGTGTGTGTGTGTGTGTGTGTGTGTGTGTTATTGGTTATTATCTCCAAATGTGTGTTGCAGAAGGTGGAACTGAGCCCTCGCAGGTCTCAAAGTATCCACCTTCCTGCATGTGTGTGTGTGTTTTGAAATTAAATGAAATGTAATCTGGTTTGTTATACGTGCATTTTCTGAAGTTTTAGTCATTTCCAAACTCTGTTGAGCCTCTTCCTGAGATGATGGGTGAATGACTAATTGACGTAATCAAACAAACTTTTTGAATGTGTGGGTGTAAACGTTTGAGACCTTTTTTTCGTTTTTATACAGTTATTAAAAGCTGATTGCTGGTCGTTTTATCGTGCTGTTCCTTGCAAACAGCATCCTGACACTAATTATTACAAACCTTTTAAAATTGTTTTGAAAAAAAAAAAATACTGTTTGGCTGCAACTTTTCCTTATAATTATAGCTGACATTTTCCAGCACATCACATATAGTACCTTAAGCTTAATTATTCCTCGGATGAGCTGATGTATCTGAGTCCTTATGCCAGCCAACTCAAAGTGTAATTATGGGCCGTCAGCTGCAAGCAAATTATAAGTTTGCATTTTAAATACAGGTAATTTGTAGACTGCTTCGAGTAATAGTTAGAAATGACAAATTCTACAAAGACATTTAATTACCAGTGGACTGCATCATTTATTCAAATTATACTCTGTCGTAATTGTTGTTCACCGCTCCTTTCCTATGCCATCTCCAGGCATTGCAAATCGTCATTGCCGGGCACCAAAGGGGGCTCGGCAGTGACGCACGCTGAAAGGGAGTACTCAGTTTTCACTCTGGTTTCTTGTTTGTTTGTTTTCTTGTTGTACACCGCTCCTTTCCTATGCCACCTCCAGGCATTGCAAATCGTCATTGCCGGGCACCGAAGGGGGCTCGGCAGTGACGCACGCTGAAAGAGAGTACTCAGTTTTCACTCTGGTTTCTTGTTTGTTTGTTTTCTTGTTGTACACCGCTCCTTTCCTATGCCATCTCCAGGCATTGCAAATCGTCATTGCCGGGCACCAAAGGGGGCTCGGCAGTGACGCACGCTGAAAGAGAGTACTCAGTTTTCACTCTGGTTTCTTGTTTGTTGTACACCGCTCCTTTCCTATGCCATCTCCAGGCATTGCAAATCGTCATTGCCGGGCACCAAAGGGGGCTCGGCAGTGACGCACGCTGAAAGAGAGTACTCAGTTTTCACTCTGGTTTCTTTCTTGTTTGTTTGTTTTCTTGTTTGTTTGTTTTCTTTCTTGGTTGTCCGGACGATATCTCAGCCATCCTTTGAGCTAGGAAGCTGAAATTTCGGCACAGTAGTGAGCAAGTCCTTTGTCAAATACGGTATTTTTTGTTTTTTGAATAATCAATTAATTGAGGAGTTATTTAATTATTAGCGTTTAATTAAGTACTTATTTAATTAATTAAATTTCATTTCTCTTCTGACCATTATTAACTCAGGCACCTTTTGAGTTAGGAAGCTGATATTTGGACATGCCAATGACCAGGTGATTTGGCTGCAAAGGATATTTTTGATTTATTAATTAATCAATTATTCGATTAATTATTTAATTATTCGATTAATGACAAAAAATTTTTTTTTTTTTAAGTTACAGATTCTGATGAAATAGTGGTAGTTTATGTGTTCTCTGACCAAATTGATTAATAATTTAATTTTTTTATGATTATTATTTATTTATTTTCATTATTAATCATTTATTTATTTTCTTTCTCATTTGGCCAATATCTCAGGCACCTTTTGAGCTGGGAAGCTAATATTTGGACATGAGTGACCAAGTGATGTGGCTATCAAGGATATTTTTGATTTATTGATTAATCATTTCATCTATTAAGTATTTATTGATTAATCGATTAATTATTTATTGAGTAATCAATTAATTATTTAATTTTTTATAAATGACTTATTTAATTAAATTTCTAAAAGATACATCTTCGGATGAAGCACTACTGGTTTAGTTATGCGATTAGCCAATTGATTATGAAAATATTTTGTGATAATCTTTTATTGATTTTAATTATACAATTAATCAATCAATTAGTGTACACCTCTCCCTCCCAATGCAGCCTCAATGAGCTGCACTGCGGTATTGCCGGGCGCCGGAGGCGCCCCGGCAATGCCGCGCTGCAGCATATTTAATTATTTGGCATGGGGCGGTGTACTTTGAATGTATGTGTACTTGTTGTACACCGCTCCTTTCCTATGCCATCTCCAGGCATTGCAAATCGTCATTGCCGGGCACCAAAGGGGGCTCGGCAGTGACGCACGCTGAAAGAGAGTACTCAGTTTTCACTCTGGTTTCTTGTTTTCTTTCTTTCTTTCTTGGTTGTCCGGACGATATCTCAGCCATCCTTTGAGCTAGGAAGCTGAAATTTCGGCACAGTAGTGAGCAAGTCCTTTGTCAAATACGGTATTTTTTGTTTTTTGAATAATCAATTAATTGAGGAGTTATTTAATTATTAGCGTTTAATTAAGTACTTATTTAATTAATTAAATTTCATTTATCTTCTGACCATTATTAACTCAGGCACCTTTTGAGTTAGGAAGCTGATATTTGGACATGCCAATGACCAGGTGATTTGGCTGCAAAGGATATTTTTGATTTATTAATTAATCAATTAATCGATTAATTATTTAATTATTCGATTAATGACAAAAAAATTTTTTTTTTTTAAGTTACAGATTCTGATGAAATAGTGGTAGTTTATGTGTTCTCTGACCAAATTGATTAATAATTTAATTTTTTTATGATTATTATTTATTTATTTTCATTATTAATCATTTATTTATTTTCTTTCTCATTTGGCCAATATCTCAGGCACCTTTTGAGCTGGGAAGCTAATATTTGGACATGAGTGACCAAGTGATGTGGCTATCAAGGATATTTTTGATTTATTGATTAATCATTTCATCTATTAAGTATTTATTGATTAATCGATTAATTATTTATTGAGTAATCAATTAATTATTTAATTTTTTATAAATGACTTATTTAATTAAATTTCTAAAAGATACATCTTCGGATGAAGCACTACTGGTTTAGTTATGCGATTAGCCAATTGATTATGAAAATATTTTGTGATAATCTTTTATTGATTTTAATTATACAATTAATCAATCAATTAGTGTACACCTCTCCCTCCCAATGCAGCCTCAATGAGCTGCACTGCGGTATTGCCGGGCGCCGGAGGCGCCCCGGCAATGCCGCGCTGCAGCATATTTAATTATTTGGCATGGGGCGGTGTACTTTGAATGTATGTGTACTTGTTTGTTTTCTTGTTTGTTTGTTTTCTTTCTTGGTTGTCCGGACGATATCTCAGCCATCCTTTGAGCTAGGAAGCTGAAATTTCGGCACAGTAGTGAGCAAGTCCTTTGTCAAATACGGTATTTTTTGTTTTTTGAATAATCAATTAATTGAGGAGTTATTTAATTATTAGCGTTTAATTAAGTACTTATTTAATTAATTAAATTTCATTTATCTTCTGACCATTATTAACTCAGGCACCTTTTGAGTTAGGAAGCTGATATTTGGACATGCCAATGACCAGGTGATTTGGCTGCAAAGGATATTTTTGATTTATTAATTAATCAATTAATCGATTAATTATTTAATTATTCGATTAATGACAAAAAAAATTTTTTTTTTTAAGTTACAGATTCTGATGAAATAGTGGTAGTTTATGTGTTCTCTGACCAAATTGATTAATAATTTAATTTTTTTATGATTATTATTTATTTATTTTCATTATTAATCATTTATTTATTTTCTTTCTCATTTGGCCAATATCTCAGGCACCTTTTGAGCTGGGAAGCTAATATTTGGACATGAGTGACCAAGTGATGTGGCTATCAAGGATATTTTTGATTTATTGATTAATCATTTCATCTATTAAGTATTTATTGATTAATCGATTAATTATTTATTGAGTAATCAATTAATTATTTAATTTTTTATAAATGACTTATTTAATTAAATTTCTAAAAGATACATCTTCGGATGAAGCACTACTGGTTTAGTTATGCGATTAGCCAATTGATTATGAAAATATTTTGTGATAATCTTTTATTGATTTTAATTATACAATTAATCAATCAATTAGTGTACACCTCTCCCTCCCAATGCAGCCTCAATGAGCTGCACTGCGGTATTGCCGGGCGCCGGAGGCGCCCCGGCAATGCCGCGCTGCAGCATATTTAATTATTTGGCATGGGGCGGTGTACTTTGAATGTATGTGTACTTGTTTTCTTGTTTGTTTGTTTTCTTTCTTGGTTGTCCGGACGATATCTCAGCCATCCTTTGAGCTAGGAAGCTGAAATTTCGGCACAAGAGTGAGCAAGTCCTTTGTCAAAAACGGTATTTTTTTTTTTTGATTAATCAATAAATTGAGGAGTTATTTAATTATTAGCGATTAATTAAGTACTTATTTAATTAATCAAATTTCCTTTCTCTTCTGACCATTAACTCAGGCACCTTTTGAGTTAGGAAGCTGATATTTGGACATGCCAATGACCAGGTGATTTGGCTGCAAAGGATATTTTTGATTTATTAATTAATCAATTAATCGATTAATTATTTAATTATTCGATTAATGACAAAAAATTTTTTTTTTTAAAGTTACAGATTCTGATGAAATAGTGGTAGTTTATGTGTTCTCTGACCAAATTGATTAATAATTTAATTTTTTTATGATTATTATTTATTTATTTTCATTATTAATCATTTATTTATTTTCTTTCTCATTTGGCCAATATCTCAGGCACCTTTTGAGCTGGGAAGCTAATATTTGGACATGAGTGACCAAGTGATGTGGCTATCAAGGATATTTTTGATTTATTGATTAATCATTTCATCTATTAATTATTTATTGATTAATCGATTAATTATTTATTGAGTAATCAATTAATTATTTAATTTTTTATAAATGACTTATTTAATTAAATTTCTAAAAGATACATCTTCGGATGAAGCACTAGTGCTTTAGGTATGCTATTAGCCAATTGATTATGAAAATATTTTATGATCATTTATATATTTAAATTTCACAATTAATCAATCAATTATTGTACTCCTCTCCCTCCCAATGCAGCCTTAATGAGCTGCACTGCGGTATTGCCGGGCGCCGGAGGCGCCCCGGCAATGCCGCGCTGCAGCATATTTAATTATTTGGCATGGGGCGGTGTACTTTGAATGTATTTGTACTTGTTTGTTTTCTTTCTTGTTTTCTTGGTTGTCCGGACGATATCTCAGCCATCCTTTGAGCTAGGAAGCTGAAATTTCGGCACAATAGTGAGCAAGTCCTTTGTCAAAAACGGTATTTTTTTTTTTGATTAATCAATAAATTGAGGAGTTATTTAATTATTAGCGATTAATGAAGTACTTATTTAATTAATCAAATTTCCTTTCTCTTCTGACCATTAACTCAGGCACCTTTTGAGTTAGGAAGCTGATATTTGGACATGCCAATGACCAGGTGATTTGGCTGCAAAGGATATTTTTGATTTATTAATTAATCAATTAATCGATTAATTATTTAATTATTCGATTAATGAAAAAAAATTTTTTTTTTTTTAACTTACAGATTCTGATGAAATAGTGGTAGTTTATGTGTTCTCTGACCAAATTGATTAATAATTTAATTTTTTAATTATCATTATTTATTTATTTTCATTATTAATCATTTATTTATTTTCTTTCTCATTTGGCCAATATCTCAGGCACCTTTTTAGCTGGGAAGCTAATATTTGGACATGAGTGACCAAGTGATGTGGCTATCAAGGATATTTTTGATTTATTGATTAATCATTTCATCTATTAATTATTTATTGATTAATCGATTAATTATTTATTGAGTAATCAATTAATTATTTAATTTTTTATAAATGACTTATTTAATTAAATTTATAAAAGATACATCTTCGGATGAAGCACTAGTGGTTTAGTTATGCGATTAGCCAATTGATTATGAAAATATTTTGTGATAATCTTTTATTGATTTTAATTATACAATTAATCAATCAATTAGTGTACACCTCTCCCTCCCAATGCAGCCTTAATTAGCTGCACTGCGGTATTGCCGGTCGCCAGAGGCGCCCCGGCAATGCCGCGCTGCAGCATATTTAATTATTTGGCATGGGGCGGTGTACTTTGAATGTATGTGTACTTGTTGTACACCGCTCCTTTCCTATGCCACCTCCAGGCATTGCAAATCGTCATTGCCGGGCACCGAAGGGGGCTCGGCAGTGACGCACGCTGAAAGAGAGTACTCAGTTTTCACTCTGGTTTCTTGTTTGTTTTCTTGGTTGTCCGGACGATATCTCAGCCATCCTTTGAGCTAGGAAGCTGAAATTTCGGCACAGTAGTGAGCAAGTCCTTTGTCAAATACGGTATTTTTTGTTTTTTGAATAATCAATTAATTGAGGAGTTATTTAATTATTAGCGTTTAATTAAGTACTTATTTAATTAATTAAATTTCATTTATCTTCTGACCATTATTAACTCAGGCACCTTTTGAGTTAGGAAGCTGATATTTGGACATGCCAATGACCAGGTGATTTGGCTGCAAAGGATATTTTTGATTTATTAATTAATCAATTAATCGATTAATTATTTAATTATTCAATTAATGACAAAAAAATTTTTTTTTTTTAAGTTACAGATTCTGATGAAATAGTGGTAGTTTATGTGTTCTCTGACCAAATTGATTAATAATTTAATTTTTTTATGATTATTATTTATTTATTTTCATTATTAATCATTTATTTATTTTCTTTCTCATTTGGCCAATATCTCAGGCACCTTTTGAGCTGGGAAGCTAATATTTGGACATGAGTGACCAAGTGATGTGGCTATCAAGGATATTTTTGATTTATTGATTAATCATTTCATCTATTAAGTATTTATTGATTAATCGATTAATTATTTATTGAGTAATCAATTAATTATTTAATTTTTTATAAATGACTTATTTAATTAAATTTCTAAAAGATACATCTTCGGATGAAGCACTACTGGTTTAGTTATGCGATTAGCCAATTGATTATGAAAATATTTTGTGATAATCTTTTATTGATTTTAATTATACAATTAATCAATCAATTAGTGTACACCTCTCCCTCCCAATGCAGCCTCAATGAGCTGCACTGCGGTATTGCCGGGCGCCGGAGGCGCCCCGGCAATGCCGCGCTGCAGCATATTTAATTATTTGGCATGGGGCGGTGTACTTTGAATGTATGTGTACTTGTTTGTTTATTTGGTTGTCCGGACGATATCTCAGCCATCCTTTGAGCTAGGAAGCTGAAATTTCGGCACAATAGTGAGCAAGTCCTTTGTCAAAAACGGTATTTTTTGTTTTTTGATTAATCAATAAATTGAGGAGTTATTTAATTATTAGCGATTAATTAAGTACTTATTTAATTAATCAAATTTCCTTTCTCTTCTGACCATTAACTCAGGCACCTTTTGAGTTAGGAAGCTGATATTTGGACATGCCAATGACCAGGTGATTTGGCTGCAAAGGATATTTTTGATTTATTAATTAATCAATTAATCGATTAATTATTTAATTATTCGATTAATGCCAAAAAAAATTTGTTTTTTAAAGTTACAGATTCTGATGAAATAGTGGTAGTTTATGTGTTCTCTGACCAAATTGATTAATAATTTAATTTTTTAATGATTATTATTTATTTATTTTCATTATTAATCTTTTTTTTTTTTTTTCCCCCTCATTTGGCCAATATCTCAGGCACCTTTTGAGCTGGGAAGCTAATATTTGGACATGAGTGACCAAGTGATGTGGCTATCAAGGATATTTTTGATTTATTGATTAATCATTTCATCTATTAATTATTTATTGATTAATCGATTAATTATTTATTGAGTAATCAATTAATTATTTAATTTTTTATAAATGACTTATTTAATTAAATTTCTAAAAGATACATCTTCGGATGAAGCACTAGTGGTTTAGTTATGCGATTAGCCAATTGATTATGAAAATATTTTGTGATAATCTTTTATTGATTTTAATTATACAATTAATCAATCAATTAGTGTACACCTCTCCCTCCCAATGCAGCCTCAATGAGCTGCACTGCGGTATTGCCGGGCGCCGGAGGCACCCCGGCAATGCCGCGCTGCAGCATATTTAATTATTTGGCATGGGGCGGTGTACTTTGAATGTATCTGTACTTGTCTCTTACCTTTTTAAAAAAAAAACTCTGGATCCATGGTCATTCGTTAAGAAAAGTTCCTGGTTTTATCCAAACATCATGAGACAGCCGAATATTTTTTCTTCCACGCGATGCAGCTTTCTTTCTTCCGATATTAAAAATTCATGATTAAAAATAAATATATCACCCAATTTTCATCTCTGTGATGGTGTCAAGGAAAGACAGGTGTTATTGTTTAATTAACCCTTCTCCCCGGTTCTGTTATTGTTTAATTAACCCTTTTCTTCAGAAAGAGAAAAGGTTCTCTTACTTGAATGACTTTTGCTCCGCTGGGTTGATCTGCTCGCGAGCTCCCAAGAGGGTGTTTGTTTGGACTGTGATGCTGATAGATGGCTCGGAAGGATGTTTTGTCTTGTACCGCATCGCACACGCACTGAGAAAAAGGTACATTCTGAAATCTTGTATCTTGCACTCTTCTTTATAATTCATGATGATATAACAATGACAATAAAAATGGTGCAAGCGATTTGTAGTTAATTCTAAAATGTTGCATCCTGTGTTCTTCCTTGATGACAACATAAGGATAATACAAAGGACGAAAGTGTTTTTTGACAATCCATTTATTTTTCAATAATAGTATGATCTGTGTATTTCTTATTATTATTGTGGAGTCTTAAAAATTGAATTCGATTCATACTTAAGGTTTCTTGATTTTTCACTATGCATTGACCTCTTACAAACACCGTTACGAGAGAAACATTCAATGCTAAGTCCTGGAAAGCTTTTGTCAATCGCAACCTTGAGAGCAGCTGTCTGGAAGCTTTCTTACTTACCCCCACCACTTTGTCTTTGTGCCTGAATTCCCATCCATCCCTAATTGTTTTAATCCCTGCATAGCAGCAGGGATGCAATGAAGCATAGAAAAAGGAAGGAGAAAAGAAAAGAAAACGGATAGCATCCCAACACCAGCTGCAGACATGTGCTTGTATAGTGGCATCGAGTATAGCTATTTGAACAAGATGTTTCATCTGCCCATTAAGCACTTGACTCAGATTAAAAACCAACCCAGCAAGCAGCTCATTGAATCAGAGAATTTCAAAGCTGTAAGAAAATATAGGCTGCCGTGCATGTGGTCCCCCCCCCCCCCCCCCTAGGTTTCTCCACTGACAGCTGGGTATCTTATTTAAGGAAATTAGAGGAAATGTCGAATAAAAAATTGGAAATTTAAAGATGTTTTCACCTTATAAATTAGTGGGCATTTGCACCCCGTCTGTTAATGTGCATTTACAACTCGTCGGTTAGTGGGCGTTTGCAACCCGTCGGTTAGTGGGCGTTTGGAACCCGTCGGTTAGTGGGCGTTTGCAACCCGTCGGTTAGTGGGCGTTTGCAACCCGTCGGTTAGTGGGCGTTTGCAACCCGTCGGTTAGTGGGCGTTTGGAACCCGTCGGTTAGTGGGCGTTTGCAACCCGTCGGTTAGTGGGCGTTTGCAACCCGTCGGTTGGTGGGCGTTTGCAACCCGTCGGTTGGTGGGCGTTTGCAACCCGTCGGTTGGTGGGCTTTTGCAACCCGTCGGTTGGTGAGCGTTTGCAACCCGTCGGTTGGTGGGCGTTTGCAACCCGTCGGTTGGTGGGCGTTTGCAACCCGTCGGTTGGTGGGCGTTTGCAACCCGTCGGTTGGTGGGCGTTTTCACCCCGTCGGTTGGTGGGCGTTTGCAACCCGTCGGTTGTTGGGCGTTTTCACCCCGTCGGTTGGTGGGCGTTTTCACCCCGTCGGTTGGTGGGCGTTTTCACCCCGTCGGTTGGTGGGCGTTTTCACCCCGTCGGTTTGTGGGCGTTTTCGCCCCGTCGGTTGGTGGGCGTTTTCACCCCGTCGGTTGGTGGGCGTTTGCAACCCGTCGGTTGGTGGGCGTTTGCAACCCGTCGGTTGGTGGGCGTTTGCAACCCGTCGGTTGGTGGGCGTTTTCACCCCGTCGGTTGGTGGGCGTTTTCATCCCGTCGGTTAGTGGGCGTTTGCAACCCCGTCGGTTAGTGGGTGTTTTCTCCCCGTCGGTTGGTGGGCATTTGCAGCCCGTCGGTTGTTGGGCGTTTTCACCCCGTCGGTTGGTGGGCGTTTTCACCCCGTCGGTTGGTGGGCGTTTTCACCCCGTCGGTTGGTGGGCGTTTTCACCCCGTCGGTTTGTGGGCGTTTGCAACCCGTCGGTTGGTGGGCTTTTGCAACCCGTCGGTTGGTGAGCGTTTGCAACCCGTCGGTTGGTGGGCGTTTGCAACCCGTCGGTTGGTGGGCGTTTGCAACCCGTCGGTTGGTGGGCGTTTTCACCCCGTCGGTTGGTGAGCGTTTGCAACCCGTCGGTTGGTGGGCGTTTGCAACCCGTCGGTTGGTGGGCGTTTGCAACCCGTCGGTTGGTGGGCGTTTTCACCCCGTCGGTTGGTGGGCGTTTGCAACCCGTCGGTTGTTGGGCGTTTTCACCCCGTCGGTTGGTGGGCGTTTTCACCCCGTCGGTTGGTGGGCGTTTTCACCCCGTCGGTTGGTGGGCGTTTTCACTCCGTCGGTTTGTGGGCGTTTTCGCCCCGTCGGTTGGTGGGCGTTTTCACCCCGTCGGTTGGTGGGCGTTTGCAACCCGTCGGTTGGTGGGCGTTTGCAACCCGTCGGTTGGTGGGCGTTTGCAACCCGTCGGTTGGTGGGCGTTTTCACCCCGTCGGTTGGTGGGCGTTTTCATCCCGTCGGTTAGTGGGCGTTTGCAACCCCGTCGGTTAGTGGGTGTTTTCTCCCCGTCGGTTGGTGGGCATTTGCAGCCCGTCGGTTGTTGGGCGTTTTCACCCCGTCGGTTGGTGGGCGTTTTCACCCCGTCGGTTGGTGGGCGTTTTCACCCCGTCGGTTGGTGGGCGTTTTCACCCCGTCGGTTTGTGGGCGTTTTCACCCCGTCGGTTGGTGGGCGTTTTCACCCCGTCGGTTGGTGGGCGTTTTCACCCCGTCGGTTGGTGGGCGTTTTCACCCCGTCGGTTGGTGGGCGTTTTCACCCCGTCGGTTGGTGGGCGTTTGCAACCCGTCGGTTGGTGGGCGTTTGCAACCCGTCGGTTGGTGGGCGTTTGCAACCCGTCGGTTGGTGGGCATTTGCAACCCGTCGGTTGGTGGGCGTTTGCAACCCGTCGGTTGGTGGGCGTTTTCACCCCGTCGGTTGGTGGGCGTTTTCACCCCGTCAGTTGGTGGGCGTTTTCACCCCGTCGGTTAGTGGGCGTTTTCACCGCGTCGGTTAGTGGGCGTTTTCTCCCCGTCGGTTGGTGGGCGTTTGCAGCCCGTCGGTTGGTGGGCGTTTTCACCCCGTCGGTTGGTGGGCGTTTGCAGCCCGTCTGTTGGTGGGCGTTTTCACCCCGTCGGTTAGTGGGCGTTTTCACCGCGTCGGTTAGTGGGCGTTTTCTCCCCGTCGGTTGGTGGGCGTTTGCAGCCCGTCGGTTGGTGGGCGTTTGCAGCCCGTCGGTTGGTGGGCGTTTTCACCCCGTCGGTTGGTGGGCGTTTGCAGCCCGTCTGTTGGTGGACGTTTTCACCCCGTCGGTTTGTGGGCGTTTTCACCCCGTCGGTTTGTGGGCGTTTTCACCCCGTCGGTTGGTGGGCATTTTCACCCCGTCGGTTGGTGGGCATTTTCACCCCGTCGGTTGGTGGGCGTTTTCACCCCGTCGGTTGGTGGGCATTTTCACCCCGTCGGTTGGTGGGCGTTTTCACCCCGTCGGTTGGTGGGCGTTTTCACCCCGTCGGTTGGTGGGCGTTTTCACCCCGTCGGTTGGTGGGCGTTTTCACCCCGTCGGTTGGTGGGCGTTTTCACCCCGTCGGTTGGTGGGCGTTTTCACCCCGTCGGTTGGTGGGCGTTTTCACCCCGTCGGTTGGTGGGCGTTTTCTCCCCGTCGGTTGGTGGGCGTTTTCTCCCCGTCGGTTGGTGGGCGTTTTCTCCCCGTCGGTTGGTGGGCGTTTTCTCCCCGTCGGTTGGTGGGCGTTTTCACCCCGTCGGTTGGTGGGCGTTTTCACCCCGTCGGTTGGTGGGCGTTTTCACCGCGTCGGTTAGGGTGCCTTCACATACACGGATTATTCTTACGAGTCCTTACGGATCGCCAACTCGTAGTCAATCGCAAGCATCCGTAAATAACGGAAGATGATTTTTGACATGTCAAAAGTTGTTGCGAGTTGTGACGAGTTATCTACGGATACCAGCGAGTTATTTATGGATGCTTGCGATTGACTACGAGTTGACGATCTGTAAGGACTCGTAAGAATAATCCGTGTATGTGGAGGTTGCGTTAGTGGGCGTTTTCTCCCCGTCGGTTAGTGGGCGTTTTCTCCCCGTCGGTTAGTGGGCGTTTTCTCCCCGTCGGTTAGTGGGCGTTTTCACCCCGTCGGTTGGTGGGCGTTTGCACCGTGAGTTCGAGGTGTTTATCTTAAACTTTGTTGCAATGCTTTTTTTGTACATGCGGTTGAGGCTCGTGAGGAGCTAGAACACAATGAAATAGAAAGCGAGAAACATATCAATAGCAGCATAGTCGAGGTGACAGCAGAGGTGTCAACAAGTCATCTGAGCTAAATCTTAAGTCAAGTCTCAAGTCCTTAAGGACAAGTCTCAGGTCAAGTCTCAACTGAAGTGTCTCATAATATTGTTATGTCGGTGCGGTAGTGACATATATAGATTCAGGTAGATCTGCATAGGTATCATGCTCCGGTTGTCGTGAAGAAGAAGAACCATCTCTATGTAAATAAGTAGAGGACCTGTCTAGCCCGTATGTCAGATTAAGTGTATATTTGTGGTCACACAATGATGGTTTTGTGATAAGTAGAATAGGGATTATGCCAATTCCCCTGTGTCAAACCTGTGATCATCCATCTATCCCGTATAGCAACGAACCATAGACATTAGTTCGGCCCATTATCACACACACTACTTAAATTCCCCCTCCGCCACAATAATAATAAAACTTACCGGAAGAAGAGTCAGGAAGCGCCCGCGCATTGCGCACCATGGCGATGGAACATCAAGCAGGCAGGCAATGGATACGCCCAGTGAGGCAGCAATTGGTCAAGGCAAAGGGCGAGTAAGAAGCAGGCCGCCAATTGGCAGAGTAAGGAAGGACTTGTGATTGGCCAGGGGAGGGGCAAGAAGCTTCCCTAGGATTGGTGGAAGGAAGGGAGCAAGACGCTACGAACTGATTGGCCACCGACCGATGGCATGAGGGAAGGAGCACGAAGCGCTCGGCCAATGGGAAGGGACAGACGTGATAAGAACATTTGAGAGGTCGAGAAGTGAGGCAGGGATTGGAGAGAAAGAGGGCTGACATCACGAGACGGCCGGTAAAATGTCTCGCTCGCCGGCATTTTGCTCTCTCCCTCTGCCCTCTCGTTTTGGACTGTCTCTTGCACTTGGATCTCCTGCTTGCCCTGGACTCTTCCTCTTCTCTTCCTTCCTTGCGTTGGACCTCTTCCCGTTTGGACCCTTGCTTGTTGGGCGACGACGGACGTTGGAGTGCTGACGATCCTCCTTCCCTGCGTTCACGCACTGGACCTCGCGAGCGATTGCGCGGGGATGCGAGGCCTGCTGCAGTGGCGTATGTTGGCCTTGCAGTGCGCGAAGAAAGGCGAGTCGAGGCCTACTTCCCGCCAACACCAGAGCCGCGTCGGACGACTGCGCTCGGAGCCGGACGATTCCTGACACACTGCAGACAGAGCTAAGCCTGCACCACACAGAACACAACGGTTCTTTTAATTTATATCTTCCCTTGTTTGTCGATACGTCTGGTGTGTGGGATCCCAACTTAGGTTTTAGTTTTTATCGGTGCGTTCTTGTGATCGGGTTCCGTTAATAAATCTATTATTTTTGTACATTGAATTCGGTTTTTGTAGGGAATGTAGGGACAATGACAGGGAGATCAGGAGAAGTGGTGGAAGTATTGGTCAGAAGAAGAGTGGACATATGTTGTGTGCAAGAGACAAGATGGAAGGGAAGTGGTGTGAGAATGGTGAAGGGTAGGCAGGGACAGAAATACAAGTTTATGTGGCAAGGGTGCCTGGAGGGCGTGAATGGTGTTGGTGTCCTGTTTTCTGAGGAGTTTGTAGACAGTGTGGTGAGTGTGACGAGAGTGAGTGAGAGGTTGATGATGGTGAAAATGATGACTGGAAAGCTCTTGGTGAACGTCATCTCGGGATATGCTCCGCAGGTTGGTCGAAGCGATGAAGAGAAGGACAAGTTCTGGTGTGCGATAGAGAAGCTGATGGAAAACGTGAAAGATGAGGAGGTTGTTGTGGTAGGAGGAGACCGAAATGGACATGTGGGAAGGAGTATGGATGGTTTTGACCGAGTTCATGGGGGTTACGGATATGGTGTGAGAAATGGAGAAGGTGAAAGGATTTTGGAGTTTGCTGATGGAGCTGATTTGTTGATTTGTAATACTCAGTTCCAGAAAGAGGATAATAAGCTTGTTACATACATGTCAGGTGGGTCGACGACAACAGTTGACTACCTGATGGTGCGTAGGCGAGATAGGGGGCACCTCCGGGGACACAAAGGTGATCCCGGGGGAAGAGGCTGTTTCACAGCACCACTTGGTTGTCTGCGACATAAGGGTGAAAGATGCAAGGAGAGCTCGGCGGGTGAAGTACCAACCGAGAATGAAGGTGTGGAGGTTGAAAGAAGTGACAGTAAGGGAGGCATTAAAAGAGAGGCTGAGTAGGGTCGAGGATGATGTGGTTGAGCTTGAAAGTGGTTGGATGTCAATGAAAGCTAGTCTGTTGGGAGCCGTTGGTGAGGTATGTGGATGGACAAAAGGACCACCGAGGCACTCGGAAACATGGTGGTGGGATGATGAAGTTGGAAAGAGGATTGACGAGAAGAGGAAGAAGTTCAAGGAGTGGCAGAAGGCGAATTGTACGGGAGCAGAAACAGCAGAGCATGAAAGTTATAAGGCAGCCAGGAAGGCTGCAAAGAAAGAGGTAGCAAAGGTGCAGGAGGCATGTAGGAAAATGTATGAGAACGCTTGGATTCGGAAGAGGGTCAGAAAGCAGTATTCAGGATTGCAAATCAGATAGCGAAAGAGAAGTGTGATGTGATGGGGGTGAGATGCTTGAAGGATGAAGTGGGACAAATCGTTGTCGACCCAGATGGAATTAAAGGAAGATGGAAAAGATATATGGAAATGCTGTTGAATACAGAGAATGAATAGGATGGCAACATAGAGAGTAACCCAGTTTTAGGACCGGCAGAGAAGATAACTGAGAAGGAAGTTGAGGAAGCGATAAAACCAATGAAGGGCAGAAAAGTGGGAGGGCCGTCGGGAGTTGTGGGAGATATGTTGAAGGCAGCAGGAAGTTGGGGTGTGAAGAGAATGACAGAGATCTGTAATCTGGTGGTGAAAGAAGGCCGCATTCCAGTGGATTGGGAACTGAGTACCCTCGTCCCTCTATACAAGGGGAAAGGTGACCCTCTGGAGTGTGGCTCGTACCGAGCGATAAAGTTATTGGAGCATGGAATGAAGGTATTGGAAAGGGTGTTGGAGAGGAGGATAAGGAAGAAAGTGAAGATCGACGAAATGCAGTTTGGACTTATGCCAGGAAGAGGAACGACAGATGCGCTTTTCATTGTGAGGCAGTTGCAGGAGAAGTACATGGAGAAGAGGAAGAAGTTGTTTCTTTGGTTTGTTGATCTGGAGAAAGCATTCGATAGGGTTCCACGCAAAGTATTGACATGGGCATTGAGGAAGTTAGGAGTGGAGGAGTGGTTGATCAGAGTAGTGATGGCAATGTACAAAAGAGCGCGCACAGCTGTAAGGACGAAGGACAGGAACAGTGGTGAGTTTGAGGTGAAGGTGGGAGTGCATCAGGGGTCGGTACTAAGTCCACTACTATTTGTAGCTGTGATGGAGGTGCTTGCTCAGAACGTAAAGGAGGGTTTACCATGGGAGGTGTTGTATGCAGATGATCTGGTGTTGATTGCGGAAAGTATGGATGGACTGAAGGAAAAGATGAACAAGTGGAAGGAATGTATGGAGACAAAAGGTCTGAAGGTGAATATCGGAAAGACGAAGGTGATGGCAAGTGGTAAAGCATGTGGTGAGGTGGAAAGAACTGGGAAGTGGCCCAGTGCTGTGTGTAGGAAGGGTGTCGGAGTGAACTCCATTCAATGTAGAATGTGCGCTTAGTGGGTTCATCAAAAATGTAGTGGTCTGAGAGGGTCATTAACCAGTGTGGCAGCTACATTCAAATGTAAGGTGTGCATGGAGGAAATGTTGAGTTGGATCTTGGAGACGGCATGAAGCTGGAAGGTGTGAAAATATTTTGCTACCTCGGAGACATGCTGAATGGAGAAGGTGGATCAGACTCGGCAACGGTTGCTGTAGTGAGATGTGCATGGAAGAAGTTTCGGGAACTGAGTGGCGTGCTGATGATGAGGGGAGTGTCGTTGAAGCTGAAGGGAAAGGTGTGTGCTGCATGTGTGAGAAGTGTTATGATTTATGGGAGCGAGACATGGGTAATGAACGTAGAGCAGCAACGAAGGTTGGAAAGGGTGGAAATGCGAATGGTTCGACGGATGTGCGGAGTATCGTTGAGAGAGAGGAAGACAAATGATGAATTGCGAAAGATGATGGGAATAGAGCCTGTGATTGATGTTGTGAAGAGGAACAGGTTGAGATGGTTTGGTCATGTGTTGAGGAAGGATGAAAGTGACTGGTTGAGAAGAGTGATGGAAATGAATGTAGAAGGAAGTAGAGGATGGGGAAGACCGAGATAGACTTGGCTAACGGTGGTGGAAGAAGAAATGCGGGCAAGGGGGTTAACAAGGAGAGATGCAGAAAATAGGGCAAAATGGAGACGATTGTCATGGGGACCGCAAGGCTAACCCCCGCTCTAGTAGGGAAAATGGCCTTTAAAATGCATGTTGTTGTTGTTGTTTGAATTCGGTTTTCCCTTGGGTTAATTCCTGCAGCGTCAGGTAAAAGCTCCGACTTCTCCTTCCTCTCTCTTCCCCCCTCCCCCCACCCCCCCCCCCCCCCCCACGCTTGCATAGTGAAATCTGCCATTGGATAACGCCTCAAAGTAAGCTCAATTGGTCATCCGTGGGAGCTCTGTCTTAATCGAGCCATCCACAGGACAATATCATCTGGCAAGGACCTTGGTTACATGGAAGCCTTTAATACTCAAAAGGTTTGCATGAGTCATTATCTAGTTGTTTATTCATGAGCTAGAACGTCTAATGGAAAAGGGAACTTACTTCTGCGGGTGAATTTTTAGGTGACAAATGAAATTTGATGTTGTGGATGGGCTACCTCAAATTTTACACCACACTTTTGACATACAGCACTCCTTTATTCAATGCACCTTCAGAATGTTTATAAGCAAATACGATCACCAAATACAAATAGTATAAGTATATATTATGATGAAAAGATGAACTGATTAGATTTCGGCATCAAAGGGCAGAGGTCATGTCAGGTAAAAATGTGATATTTCAGAACACCTGAAGGGATTTAAATAAAACTCAGTACAAGTATTATAATGATGTAATAATGTGGGCAAAGGCATAGGTGGACGTCATGACGTTGAACAGTGCCGTTGTAGTTACTTTAAAACCTTTTTTTATTTTAATAGGTGGTCTCATAAGGCCAGTGAGGCAGAAAGGCATCCATGGATTGATTCCCACGTGATGGTCCGCCATTGTTTAAAAAGTTGGTTGCTTGACTTGCAGACTGCAGCTTAACAACCGACAATGCTTGTTTGCAGTGGGTGTTTCTGTGTATTTAACCGGCTCTGCCTACTGCACTACTGCAGGCTGCAGCATCAGCCGGACGTACGTTTTGAACTGGAATAATTTTGTTTCCCAGCTGCCAAAATCCTTGTAAATGGTGTTATGTTTACTGAAATAGGTTGCATTCATGGCAATTGGTCAGAAAGCTTGCAGCCATTGCTGGTGTGAAACGAGCGTTCATGGTTACTATTCCACTGAGGAGGTACTATTTGATAGAACCTATGCCATATGGTACAGATTGCCACCTGAACTCTTGAGGGGAACCCACTCCGTCTTCTGGTGGGTGATGGTCCTCAAAAGTATTCTATTACCATGCATATGTGAAAAGAAACAAAATGTATATATTCCAAGGGGGCACCTTCCACATTTTTAAAGCGTTTTCTGAAATGTGGCCTTGAAAGAAGATATTGATTTTGAACTTCAACTTGTGGCTTAGTCGGAGTGAAAAAAACAACACAGAACTGTCCACTGCTTAACACTGTTGGCTGCTGCACTGCTCTCGACAGTTTACACCATTGTTCAGCCTGAAATTTGTAATGAGTACCCTCTTTGGCAAAAATGCATCTTCTGTTGCAGTAATTGCTGGTGGGGCACATGTATTCAGGACTGTAGTTTCAAGATGTACTTGAGAGGTATCTATTTGGATATCCTTCATGTGACGTACATTACATGGTTTAAATATGTTGGTGGATCTGATGATGTTGCTCACATTTTGGCACGTGCCCCGTCCAAACTACTTTCAGGTCCATTCTGAAATTTTGGAAGTATCTTGAATAGATGACAGACTTTTAAGAAAGTGTTTCTTGAATTTCAGTTTTACTACACACGTGGGAGCAAAGTTCAAAAATAACTGTGACCTACATCATTGTTGTTTTTAATTGAATGAAATTTGCTCACCAAACAATATCCTTTTGAAAAATTGCTTTGATTTGGCACCAAAATCGGCTCTCTATATCAATTGGAACCCAGGGTACGGCTCTTTAAAGTCTCCAATGTCACACAAATGTTCATGAACTCTTTCTCAGGAATCGCTTGACGTAGGAAGCCACAATTTGAGCAACAAAACAGCCTAGTTAAAAAGAACAGATTTTGATATCAGATCTCACATTAAATGTGATGTTTTGGTATCGACTGACCCATTTTCTTTCATTTTGCCCCCATTGTATTAACGCTTTGTTTGGTACAAAGTTGCTTTCAGTATCAAGAAAAGTTATTGTGCAATCCCAGTTTAAAAATTGTTCATTATGATAAATTGGCAGTATATTGTGTTCATGAGCCTGCTGTATTTTATGTTGGTATTTAAAAAATAAATAACACCACAAAGCGGGTGTAACCCCTCAGCCCATGCATGGTGGAAACCAATTTCAAGATGGCTGCCGTGGCGGCCATATTGAAAATCGCAGTGCGCCCATTTTCGAAAGGAGCTTTCCTCTACTCAACCCCAACACACACTGCAAAAATGGATTTAATCGGACAAGCCGTTCTGCTTGAAATTGACGGAAACCAATTTCAAGATGGCTGCCGTGGCGGCCATATTGAAAATCGCAGCGCGCCCATGAACCTTCCTCTACTCAACCCCAACACACACTGCAAAAATGGATTTAATCGGACAAGCCGTTCTCCTTGAAATTGACGGAAACCAAAAGTTGACGGACGCCCGGACGACGCCCGTGATGATAATACCCCTTAGCCCAATTTGGGCTGAGGGGTGAAAACCAATCTTTCTCAGGAACACTTTGAAAATTCTCTCGAACTGTGCTAAAGAACCTCGGGGCAGAAAACGGAAACACTGGGGCTTAATAGGATGGGTCAGTTAAAGGATACAAGTTATATATTTAAATAATATTTTGACACTGAGCACTCATGGTGTAGTTTATATTTAAATCGTGTTGAGGACAAGGATGTTAGGGGACATCAGCGTACTTTAACATGGAACACAAACGACAAATACAGTGTAATGTATTTAATGGGTTTGAATCTGGGTTCTCACCATCATGATCCATCGTTCAGATGGTTTGAACACAGAATTGGCCAACCCAAAGTGATGTTTTAATCAAACCATGGCCTTTATAGTTGAAATGATGCCAGTGTCTAATAGTTTTTTTATTACCAGGCATGAAGACTATTAGAGTAAAGATTAGTGAAGATTTCCTCCTGATCTCATTGGCAATTGCACGAAGGTTATTTGTTAAAACTTATATTGTTTACCGAGCTGGCACTTCACGTTGCTCAATATATCATCAATGTGTGATTATTTGTGTCGTATCAGTGATGAGAGTTATCTGAAAGTTGTCATCACAAAAAGTTAGTCATTCCAATGTTGTGGGTGAAACCAGCCAACTCGCACCCCATTTGTTTGTGATTACTTATTTGCACACATATCAATGATCGGTAAATACATCCTCAAAAAGTAATTTTGTTCCATGGTAATGGGCAAAAATTGGGTATTTGAATCTCCTTACTTAATATTGCTAAAATTCCTTCAGAAGCGAGACTTCACCATTGGGGGAGATCGTTGTTTAACAGGGAAGGATTTTTATTTTTGAAGAATTTTTATTATTTTTTATTTTTTATTATTGAATTTTTTATTATTATTATTATTATTTATTTATTTTTTAATTATTTTTATTATTATTATTATTATTATTATTATATATATATTTTTTTTTATTGAATGAATTATTTATATATATATATATATATATATTTTTTTTTTTAATGAATTTTTATTACCTTCGCAAAAGCGGAAGGTTATGTTTTGATCGCTGTGTATTTATTTGTATGTCTGTGTGTGTGTGTGTATGTTATTCGCATAACTCAAAAAGTATTCAACCGAATTGCATGAAATTTGGTGGGATGATTGGTTATTATACGGGACACATTTGATTAGATTTTGGGAGCAATCGGGTCAAAGGTCAAGGTCAAGGTCACGAAAAGGTCAAAATCGTATTTTTACCAAGTACAGAACAGTAGCTGCGGCGAAGGTATGCGCTCTACCGAGTGCCCGTTCTAGTTTATTTATTATTATTGAATTATTTTCAATAATTGAATTTTTTTGTTTTTTTATTATTATTTTTATAATATTGAATGAATTATTTATTTTATTTTATTTTTTTTCTTGCATGCAGCAAGTAGGTAGGGCAGAGAGGAGTAGAGGTAGGGCAGAGACCACTGCACCAGAACAGAGCTGGCAAGCGACTGCAAGACCACCAACCTGCTTGTGGTGAGCAATAAATAGATTATGAGACTGACTCAACCTCCCGTTTTGAGATGTCAATGCAAAATTTACACTTTTTGTGGTTAAAAAAAAATAAAAAAATCAACATCCGATATTTGTCTTAGAGCATGGGAAACCCCATATAGTAAGGGAAACATATGAAAATCTGTTAACTAAATTGTTACCAAAAAATTTCTTCACCAATATGTTTGTAAAGATGTGTAATATAATAACATGTGTTAAAATGTTGAAGGTCAACTCCCGTGGGAAACCCAGAAAAAAAGCTGTTGAATTCGGGTACCGAAAAATTCTTTTCGAGAATTTTTATTTTTTTTAATCGGCCCTTAAGTAACTTATGAGGGGTCAAATAAGGGTTTTTCATGATTCTGAGTTGATTGTTAACATTTATATTTCACCACAGACACTCCTTTGTGGAAAAATAAGTGTGTCTTTGTACTAAAATACTAAATAAGTACTAAAATAAATTTAAGTGTCTTTGTGGAAGATGGGAGCCAGACACTCAGACCCAGTAGTGCCAGTGTTTGAGCAAAGGTTTGAAGAAACCTTCAAACGACTCGCAAAAGGAGGAAGAACACCTGCCCTCTGGGTGGAGTACCACCACATGGTAGATGTGATCAAGGTCTTTATCAGAACCGAGCGACTTGCAGACCACAATGGGCATCTGTCCTGCATTGTTACCAAGATGCTTCACATCTTTGCCGCTGCAGGCCATCATCAGTATGCCAAGGGCGCACGGCTGTACTGTCAACTCATGAAGGAACTAGAAACTTTGCCTGCTTACAAAGACACCTTAGAACGTCTCACTGCCCACGGGAACCACGTTGTCCGTTACTCAAGTCATGAGTGGTCCGGCACATGGTGTGACATTTGCATTGAGCAGACATTAATGAAGGCAGCCAAGTCACAAGGTGGACTGAGCAGAGGAAGAATGAGAAACAGTTTTTCTGGCCACAAATGCTGGGTGCTCACCCTCAGTCACCTGTCTGATGTCAACCGGCGGATGGAGGAGGACGTCAGTAAACATGTTCCAGTCCACAGAGACCTTGCCAAGACACAGATGAAGCGAGATGCAGAGGCAGTTGAACTTGTCCTAAAATGGTTTGAGGAGATCAAGCCATTCGACAACGATAGAGACAAGGAGTTGCTCGTATCTTTCTCAACAGGATTCACAAGCACTGGAGATGACGCAGTCAATGCTGAGAGAGCAGCTGAAGTTGGGATGGAGATGCAGATCAAGCTGGATGGACAGTCAGTGACGTCGACCATGGATGTCAAGTCAAAGATAAAAGCCCTGTCATCACTAAGAAAATTTCCCTTGGTCAACGAGAAAAAGATTCACCTTGACTCACTAAAGTTGTTCAACCGACTGATCATTTTCGCCCAGCGGGATATGACAGTTGAGACAAGCTTACAGTATGAGCTGACTCCCTTCCCATTGTCCCTGTTCAGCAACAAAGATCAGAAGATGAACAAGGCAAACAAGGCAGACTTTTCAAATACAAGCCTGAAGGCGTTAACTGATCCACTTGACTTGACTAACCAACCCTGCTGCACCCTCGTAATTGATGGCGGATGGCTTGTCTACATGGTGAAGTGGGAACAACGTCAGACCTGGCAGGAGATCGCCAACAGTTACCTGAGCTACGTGCAGTATCTGGGCCGCTGCTCCCAGAAGATCATTGTGGTCTTTGATGGCTACAGCAGATCACCAAAAGATCACGACCACATCCGGCGTACCAAGAATTCCTGCTGTAATCTCCAGATTCGACCGGATATGTCCAACTGGACCCCAAGAGCAAAGTTTCTGGACAACATTTACCATGGACGAGATACTACATTGGGTGAAATTCGGTACAACATGTTCTCAAGGAAGGCAGCGGCAGGAGTGATCAAACCAGAGACTCTACCTCCAACAGAGGGTGCAGCTGCACAACATTCACTCCGTGCCTACCTGCAGACCCGGGACTGGATCCTTCTACAGAGCATGTCTCTGAACCCCAGTGACTATGGATGGACAATAGGTGTGCATGGGTATGAGCCAGTTCCAACACTGGACCCACGGCTCCTGAGGAGCTATTGCAGTTCACGAGCTGTAATTGTCATGGAGATTGCAGCAACCGGCGATGCAGCTGCAAGAAGAATGGGGTCACATGCATCTCGGCCTGTGGAGTCTGTAATGGCATTACATGCAGAAACTGCAGTCATGATGTTGTTGAGTCTGAAGAAGACATAGACAATGACTGTTGAAACTTCTGACGTTGTGAATGAGAAATAACTCTTGAGTATTATATATGTATGTGAAATAAAAGCTACTTTGTGTGTAAATGTAAAAGTGAAAATATAAATGTTAACAATCAACTCAGAATCATGAAAAACCCTTATTTGACCCCTCATAAGTTACTTAAGGGCCGATTTAAAAAAATAAAAATTCTCGAAAATAATTTTTCGGTACCCGAATTCAACAGCTTTTTTTCTGGGTTTCCCACGGGAGTTGAACTTCAACATTTTAACACATGTTATTACACACCTTTACAAACATATTGGTGAAGAAATTTTTTGGTAACAATTTAGTTAACAGATTTGTGAAATATCTCATAAAATGCCCTTACTAATAGGTTGGCATCCATGGGGAGGAGCAAATTGCTCCTTGATTTTCCCCACTTAGGGTGGAGAGAAAAGCGATATCGTAAAGATGCGACGTCTCTGGTACCCATAGTGCTCTGGGAAATTACGTCACTTCTCCCAATCTCAGCGGCTAGTGTGACGTCATGTCTGTGGTTGTCTCATGTGTGTAACGTCATGTCTGTGGTTGTCTCATTTATCTGTGTGCGTGATTTGTGTCGCAGCTCCTCCATGAGTGTTAAAGCCTGAAGAAAAACTAAAAAAAAACTTGAGTGAAGGAGGGAAGCGGAAAGTAAGGATGCGAAGAGAGAGGTGCATTGATGTGATCACTCTATTTGTTTTGTTAGCAATCAAAGTTGGCTTTTGTGAGCATTGTGTGGCAATAAGCGAACCTTAGCGAGTGTGTTGTTTCTTTATCAAATGTGGGCTGAAAGTACGATGCTGCAGGTTGAAGGCAAATTAAAGACCTTCCATCACCTCCTTAAGTAACTTACTATAAGGGTATATTATAATTTATAAGGATACGTAGACACAGGAAGAGGTGTGTTGCCCCCTTCATACCTATGACCACCATGTTTCACACGTCATTAACTCCATCTCACTTTTACTTGTCTTCCCACTAGCATCCCAATCCTACTATTAACTTAATTTAATTAACATTACATAATCCATTTTTATAACTGATGTACTTGTACCATTAATTTTGTATATAACAGGAAATATAGCCAGAGCTCCAGCTTATAATGGTCTACTCTTTGAAAAATACCATAGGGTAATGATCAAACCTAAGTATTTTGACCTTTTAAAAACTCGATCCAATCATCGATCAAATTCTTAATTTACTTGTTTCGAGGCAAAAAAAAAAAAAGCGCCATTAAGCAGTAAATGAGATTTTGTGAATTATTTGAAGATTTTTTTTTTTGTAGAGGCACAGGGTTATTCTATGCATTCAAATAATGAGTTATCTTACAAGGAGCTTCATTTCAATACAGGAGGAGGCCATTAGGCCTATCAAAGCATGTACAATATTGTTGCCAAACTATGGTTGTTTGATCATATTTGTAAATGCTGAGCGACAAATGAAGCAGCACGTACATTTTAAAAATCTTTGGTATGAATTGGCCAGGGTTTGAACTGCCAAACTCCCAGCCTCCGAGTGGCTGCTCTAACCACTGCCTCACCGATAGTCAGGTTCACTATGTTTTTTCGTTCAAAATTTTGGTAGATTAGCAAAACGATACATTTTTGGAATATTCAGAGCATGAGGAATCCAAAAATTAATGTTTACATTTGCATAGACACCTTTGCGAAAATGACACTCAGGACAGTGATGAAGATCTGTAAAAGCATATTCCTGAACGGTATAGACCTCGTAGATCCTATGTATAGGACTTATAGTTCAATCTGATACTACCTATAACTTCCTATAACAACCTATAACTTCAAAGGACTTGCAATATCATGTATTATGTAATACAGTTATATCACAAATATAAAGACAATGGTTTTCAATGACCTTTGTTTGTTGCTTTTCTATAATCCTGAGCACTATTTTGAGGCCTTTATTGGATTCCTTGACCCAGAAAACATAGGATTAGCATATTTAATTAAGTCTCTAGGTTGACTAGAAGCCGAGATCACGCAAAATATGTATTTTATGGCGGCCATTTTCAAAATCCAAAATGGCGGCCATGCAGGTGTCTGTGCAAATGCCAACATTGATTTTCAGATTCTCCATTCTCTGAAGATTCCAAAAATGTACAGGTTTGCTCATCCCAAAATTTTGAAAGAAATTATATTTGTTAACATAGTGAACCTGACTATCTTCATCACTGTCCTGAGTGTCATTTTCGCAAAGGTGTCTACGCAAATGTAAACATTAATTTTTGGATTCCTCATGCTCTGAATATTCCAAAAATGTATAGTTTTGCTAATCTACCAAAATTTTGAACGAAATTATATTTGTTAACATAGTGAACCTGACTACGAGTCTGGTTCATCGCAAGTCTCTCATTGGTTGTGAAGTGCAAGTGATATAAATTTGTTTCACAATTATTGCTGATGAATGATAGAGATTGTATGTGCGTGTGCATGTGCGTGCGCGCACGTGTGCGCACTATATACAAGTAGTAGACAAATAAATGGAAACACCAATGTAAAGTCAGTTAATAGGGTACTGGACCACTATGTGCGGCCTGTATGCGCCGTGGAACAGAGTCCACCAGCATCTAGAATTCTGCAGGAGGGATGCGGTGCCATTCTTCTACAAGAAAGTCAATCATCTCACACCTGCTTTTGGTGGAGGTGGAAAACGCTGTCTCAGGCGTCATTCCAGAATATCCCATAAATGCTTGATTGGGTTCAGATATGGTGACTGTCAAGGCCGTGACATATGGATACCATCAGTGTCATACTCATCAAACCATTAGGTGACCACACGTGCTCTGTGGATGGGGGCATTGGTGGATCTCCTCTTGCAGCCATGCTACCCATAATTATAGGCAACGATGCCGATGCAGCATTTTTATACATGACCCTAAGCATGCTGGGATGTTATTTGCTTAATTAACACATGGGCCACACCTGTGTGGAAGCTGTTGCTTGGTGTCCCTCATTTACCCTGCTGTTTCCATTTTTTTTTTGTCCACTACCTGTATGATATACACATGAGTACAAAACGTATCTGGTCTATCTGATTAATATAACTTACATTTAAAAATATCTAATATAACTTGATGTATATTCACAGTTATTGCAAATATTGTAATTTAACTAGCTGAAAGGCCTATTTTTGTGAAATATACAGGCATGAGAAATTTGTACCATTTGGTGCATTCACAGTCGGTGAGATAGAAAATTCCATTGTGTGGGAGCGGCAGCATGAAAATTATTTTTATTATCACTAGAGCATGGTAATAATGACTATTTTCTTTCTGTTTCCATTGCTTCTGAAATTTGGTTTCCGAGTACTTAATCTTAAATTCATTTTCATTCATAATAATGATTGTAGTCATTTTTCTCATGCATTTCCATGATTAGGGGAAATGAAACAGATGAAGGAACATGCAGAAAAATAGTGTGAGTGGACAAAGCTGGGAGAAGAAAAAAGGGAGCAGGACTTTCTAGGACAGAATAGCTTATGGATGAGGGTTATTGGTGGGTGAGGGTAATGAGGGTGTGAATGGAAAAATGACAGGAAGGTGAAGACCAGAAGAAAGATAACAGGACTATGAGGCAACCAAGCATTCTGTGGTTCTTCCTCTTTTCCTTTGTTCGTATGCAGCACAAGGCTGTGGGGGTAGCATCTTAGGCTGAGGGCACGGCTCTGCCGCTGATGCAGTGCCCTCTGTTGGTTAGGTCAGGAAGTTGGAATTTTTTCAAGGTGCTGGCGATAGCTCGCCTACTCTTCTCGAAGGTCATTATGGGATCTCCAATGCCCACCTACTAATGCTGGCAGACGGTACGCCCGTTTAACGTCCATCCGTGGGACGACACACACATTGATGAATCACCAGGATTCTGTTGTGAAGGAAATCTTTATGAGCCTTTTATTCTACTGCATCCCAGGAGGCAGAACTGCAACAGCACCAACCTACAGTGGGAAGCCACTTTGAATGAAGGTCATGTACACTTGACCAAGGAGCAACCAATAATTCAACTTTGCAGAGTATTCTGTACCTTGAGACTGATCTTTGAGGTCCGTATGGAGCTACGGTATGCCTAAAGCAAATTATGGTTGATGTAAATGTCATGAGGTTCCAAGGGTTCTATATCTGGCAGAAGCTGATTGCAGAATTAAAAAGGATGATTTGCAGGCCGATCTTTGTAAAGCAACAGTGAGTGTGTCAGCCTCACCAATACTGAAACTGGTTCACTAATTTATCTTCTCGAGACATGCAGACAGCAACACACCCAGCCTGCATGGATGAAGAACTGGTTGGCTCAAGGTGGAGTCATCTGCGATTAATAGAGCCGAGGCTTTTCGAAGGAGGCCGAGAAGTTACTTCTGCAGATCAAAAATAGTATTTCTCTCAATTCACTGTCTTGAAATATGCTATCCTCTAATGGTGCTCTTAGCATAGAGGTGAAAATGCTGTCCAGGGCAACTTGCTGCTTATGTGCACGGAGAAAATCTGGCAACTAATCAATGTAATGAAGGGGAGGGTCAACAGAATCAATATCCATCCCTGTCCAAAAAGAGCACTTAAGATTCAACTACAATGCCGCATCATAATAAATAATGGAGCTCCTTGACTTATAATATATATATATACTTTTAAGTTACAGAGTATGCTGTTCTACCTCGTAATGTAATTGGCTTACTGAAGTGAAAAATAAGAAACAATGCTGACTTCGGGGGTGCTCGGGTGAAGAAAAAGGAGAAACGGTGCGCATCGGAATTAAATAGGAAGCATAGTGATGAAAAGATGAAGAAAAGAGGAATCATTTTTATACTGCCTTCGAGGCTTTTAGAATATCGAAATAGTAATGTGATGCAGGGCGAACAAATACAGGTGAGACCAGGTAGGATTTTTATGGGGTTGTCTCAAATAAATATATATAGATATATATTATATATACACTACCGGTCAAAAGTTTTAGAACACCTGAAATTTTCCAGTTTTTGTTGAAATTTACGCAGTTTAATGTCTCAATGTACTCTGAAATTAAGCATAGAACAAATAAACAGTTGGAGATAAAAATAAATCATAGAATCATTTTTTTTAACAAAATTTAATTTAAATTTTTGACTCAGCAAAGTAGCCACCTTTTGCAGATATAACCGCCGAACACACTCGTGGCATTCTTTCTGCAATGGAAATCAAACATTGTTCTGGACGTTCTTCCCAACACTGTTGCAGAAGTTCCCACAAATGTGTTGCACTTGCAGGTTGCTTTGCTTTCACCCTTCTGTCCAGTTCATCCCAAACCAGCTCGATGGGGTTTAAGTCTGGAGACTGTGCGTGCTGGCCGTTCCATGATTTGAAGCCTACCTTCTTGTTCTTTTCCTCGAAGGTAGTTTTGACATAGCCTGGAGGTGTGTTTAGGGTCATTATCTTGCTGTAGGATGAACCCCTGACCAACTAGGCGTATACCAGAGGGTATTGCATGGCGCTGCAAAATGCTGTGGTAGCCCTTTTGGTTCAGGGTGCTAGTCACTCTGTGCAAGTCGCCGACGCTGGATCCAGCAAAAGAGCCCCAGACCATCACGCTTCCTCCTCCATGTTTGACAGTTGGTATCACACACTGAGGAACCATCCTTTCACCTCCTCGACGGCCTACAAAAACCCTGCGTGATGAACCAAATATTTCAAATTTGGATTCATCGGTCCATAAGACCTTCTTCCAGTCTTCAGTAGTCCACTGGCGGTGCTTCATGGCCCAGGCAAGCCTCTTTTTCTTATTTTGCCATCTTAGCAATGGCTTTCTTACTGCCACTCGACCTGTCAAACCTGCAGCTTGAAGTCTTCTCTTCACAGTTTAAAGTGAGACTTGCTTACTTTGACCAGTGTTAAGCTGTGCTTGAAGCTGTTGCCCTGTGAGCCGCCCATCACGCAAGCTGTTGACTCTCAGAAACTTGTCTTCTGATTCTGTTGTGGCTTTGGGTCTGCCAGACCTCTTCCTGTCAGAGTTTCCTC